>NW_012267218.1:34933163-35159808 GCF_000151885.1 Dipodomys ordii
AGGGAACCTTACTGCATTGTTGGTGGGAATGTAAACTAGTCCAACCACTTTGGAAAGCAGTATGGAGGTTCCTCAAAAGACTTCACATAGAACTCCCCACTCTGACACTTTGAACCACAGCACCACTTCCAATTTTCTTATGGTTGTTGGAGATAAGAATCTCATGGACTTTTTCCTGCCTCGGCTGGCTTTGAACAATGATCCTCAGATCTCAGCCTCCTGAGTAGCTAGGATTATAGGCATCAGCCACTTGTGGCTAGCCTTGCAATTCCATTTATTATATGGTTACTTATTTCCATTTCTCTATATAACTAAGATGGCATATCAGTATCATAGATAGTTCTATTTTGAGTTCATTTTGAGGAACTACTATGCTGATTTCTATTTTAAAACTAATATAAAAATATTCTTGTTTTTTCTCTATTTTTCACTAGCACTTGTTTGTTTGCTTGTTCCTTCCTTCCTTCCTACCTTCCTTCCTTCCTTCCTTTCTTCCTTTCTTTCTTTCTTTCTTTCTTTGTCGGTCGTGGGCTTGAACTCTGGGCCTAGCTCTTCAGCTTAAGGCAAGTGCTCTACTGCTTGAGCCACAGCGCCATTTCCAGTTTTCTAGTGGTTTATTGGAGATAAGAGTCTCATGGATTTTCCTGCCTGGCCTGGCTTTGAACTGTGACCCTCAGATCTCAGCCTCCTGAGTAGCTAGGATTACAGGAGAGAGCCACTGGTGCCCAGCTTTGTTTGTTTTCTTGATTTTAGTCATTCTCACTAGGGTAAGAGGGAATTTCAGTGTACTTTTGATTTAAATTTCCTTTCTGGCTAAGGATGTTGACTATTTTTGTGTGTATTTTTTGATCATTGGTATTTCTTCTTTTGAGAACTGTCTGTTCATGCATTTGCCCACGTATTGATTGGATGACTTGGTTGGTTGTCTTGCTTCATACATGCTGGACAAGTAGTCTTCTACTCCAGCTACACATAATTCCTTTGGTTTGTTTTTGAGATATGATCTCATCACCTTTGTCCAAGATGAATTTGAACTTTTGATTCTCCTGCTAGTAGCTTGGATTACAAGCATGGATCACCATGCCTGGCAAATTACTTGTTCTTTGATGTTTAATATTTTGAATTCTTTATATATTTTATATATTAACTCAGATGAATAGTTGGCAGATATTCTTCCCAGTCTGTAGGCTGTCTATCTTATAGTATCCTTCACTATGTGGTAATTTCTTAATTTAATAAAATCCCATTTATCCATTGCTCTGAGGTATTGGAGTTTTCTATGACTATATCTGGAGTGGGTTTTTTTGTTTTTTTGTTTTTTTTTAGAAATTTCAAGCTCTTGAGTTTCAAATTAAGGTATTTGACCTATTTTGATTTTTTTGTTTTGTACAAGGTGAGAGATAGGGATCTAGTTTCAATCTGCTACCTGTGGGTATTGAATTTTCCCAGTGCCATTTGTTGAAGAGGTTTCCTGTTCTTAATGTGTAGTTTTGGCAATTTTGTGGAGAGTCAGGTGTGTACTTTCATGGGCTTATTTTGGGGTCCTCTATTTATTCCATTCTTCCACACGTCTGCCTTTGTATACTGTTTCTGTTATTATGGCTCTGTAGTATAAGGTGAAATCAGGAACTATGATCTCTTCAGTATTGCTCTTTTTCTTCAGTATTTCTTTAGCTGTTTGGGGATTTTTCTGCTCCCAAAATTTTAAAACAATCTCATTTTTTCCCCATTACTGTGAAGATTTCCACTGGAACTGTGATAGAGATTTCAATGCATTTGTAGAACACTTTAGGGGCATTTTTCACAATATTCTACTGATTTCATGAAAAAAGGTGAGTATTTCCATCTTGTGTGTTCTTCAGTTCCAGCCTTCACTGCTTATAGTTTTCTCTGTAGAAGTCTTTCATCTCCGTCATAAGGTAATATTGAGGTGTTCTATTTTTCTCAAAAATAACCAGAGCAAAAAGCATTGGAGGCATTGCTCACGTGGAGCACCTGCCTAGCAAGTGTGAAGCTCCAAGTCAAACCTCAGTACTTCTAAAAAAGAAAAAAGAAGGAAAAGAAAACTCAAGTTGACAATGAAATTTTTGCTCTCTTGAACTTACACTTCTTATAACTGAAGGCTTACACCCTTTGACCAGCCTTTCATTTGATCCATCCTCCAGTCCCTGGCAGCCATCACTCTACTCTTAGCTTACTTACACATCAAGAAAATAATGCAAATGAAGAGTACTTGCAAGCTGAGGCTGGGTACTGGTGACTCATTCCTATCATCCTTGCTAGCTACTCAAGAGGCTGAGAGCCGTTGGATCTCATTCAATGCCATCCTGGGCAGAAAAGATCACTATTTCCAAAATAAACAGTACAAAGAAAAGCTGCAGGCATGGGTCACATGGTAAAGTGTCAGCCTAGCAAGTAAAGCCTACAGTGCCAAAAAAGACAGTACTTTCAAATCTAAAGTAACATAAAAGTGAAAATAAAACAATAGACTCAGTAGCTCTCAGCTACTGAGTATTTATTATACAAGTATTGATACAACATTGTAAAAAACAACATTTAATCTAATCTCAGAGATGGACAGTATGCTTATGTCTACCTGACATTTGAGATATCTTCAGCTTAGAGAAGGTGACTAATTTGTTCTATGTAACATACTGAAATCCTCTCCCCTCCCCCTGCCCCCAGTAAATTAGCTTTTGAAAACTGTTTAAACATACAATAAACATACAACTAAAAAGAACGGACAATTAAATGTGCTGCTGCTAGTCATAAGGACACCCATGCTGCTACACTGTGCAGGGCAGGTGCAGGGCTGGTAGGATCCCGGGTGAAAGTGTTATGCTATTCACCCAATATGCCACTCTTCAGAATCTTTCTCAAGACAAAAAAAAATCAAAGGAAGAGGGCGTAGGTAGAGATGTGTTTATGAAGAGGACTTGATGATAGTCTTTATAGACACAGAACACAAATACCTTCTTCTTTGTGACATCCCTTTGTCAGAGTCTGGATCCCTCCTTGCAGAGTGCAAGGCTATTTGGACAGCAGTTGGAAGCTAATTGTCCCATTGAGCATCATATTGCCCAGATCCTCCTGTGAGCAGGCTCATAGCTCCTTTATTTTCCCTGTAGTATTTACCACAGTTTTCAATTGCATTTCCATCTTCCCTAGTACTGTGAACATCAGTTTCCTTATTGGCTTATGAGAGGTCCTGTGAGAATAGGGACCATTACACTTGTAACTCCATTCCTAGGTTTCTGCATCGCATATAGGCACTCAATAACCAACTTCTGAATACAGTGAAGTGCATTTCTATTAGAACTGAGATTTATGTCTCTTTCATAAGTGTTTTAAGTTCACTGTGTAGATGGTGTTGAGGTTTGCCCAACTTTAAAACAACTCTTATTGATACTGGATATTTCATAATTTGATCCTGCATCCCTATTTTATCCTGGCTATTGATTACAGTCTGTTTTTCTGGTTTGAATCCTCCACATCAAGAATTCACTTCTAGATATAATACATGTTTATCAAGCCCCCTGATCTGTCTTAGGCACCCTGTGAGATGCTGGATATTCAGAGCTGAACTGGATTTCTTTCTTGTGTTCCAAGCTTCCTGGGGATGGAGGAAGGCAGATAACTAGTTGGGTGACCATAAGGTCAGGTCAGATCTATAGCAATAGAGAAAAGGACAAGGTGCTAGTGGAGATGAGTGAAAATGGACAGTGGCTTCCAGGAAATGGTATTTTATTTTCCCAAAAGATCTGTACCAGAATCATTCATTTTCAATCATCTGAATAACTATTGTTTATATGTTTATGTTTGTGTTTGTTCACCTTGATCTCTGAAATGATGCATGGGAAATGGAGAGGTAATCATAATGAAATAAGAGACGAGGATCATACATTCCCGTATGTGCTTCTGTGTATTGGGGGATGTTAGATTAATCAGGGAAGGCTGCATGGAGGTACTTCTTATCTCCGTCTGAGGACAGGTGGTCACAGTAATTGGCACTGTGCTAGGATGAGAGGTACTGCCAGCAGAGTAGTGCAAGGCCTGCAGGTCGGAGCTAGTAAACAATGCAGGCAACTGTGAGATAGTTGCACATGCAACGGTATTCAAGGGCTGGGAATCAGCAATATGGATTTGATTTTTTTTAAGACTCTTAGATGGAAGACTAGGTATTTAAAAGGCAGAGCCCAAGATTGGGGCAAGGAAGGAAGCAGTGTGAAATTGGCAATGAACGGGAGAAGGGCTGAAAGAGAACTGGAATGAGGAAGGAGAGCCTGCCACAGTGCACCTTCCTGGGCCTGGGAGGCCACAGAGAAGTTAGGTTTCCATGGAGACCTCCTGCAGAAGAGCCTGGCTCAGCAGGCATTGGTTGATGGGCAGGAAGCTTGTGGCCAGAGCTAAGAGAACAGGAATTGAGGAAGTGAAGACAGTATAACTCCCCATGGAGAATCTTGATGAGCAAAATGCCATAGAAAGACTGTGGCAAAAATATGGGTTACCTGGGACTGAGGAGGGGGTTTTTAAATCAGGGAGGGTTGTAAGTATGGGAAGGAAGGGATAAGCAATGGCTCGTGAGAAGGTGACAGAGGGTGGTGTCCTGTGTGCTGGGGGAAGGTTTAAACCCTCAATTATTTGCAGGGCCTCAAACACTACTCTGGCTCTTTCAGGGCTGTTGCCTTCAGAGTGTGAAATCCACGAGGGAAATTTCAATTTCTGTTTCGAGTTGCAGTATACAGGAGGGTAAAGGATAAATATTATTTGGAGGGCTGTCAGTGCCTGTGACAGTGATCTCATAGAAAATCGTTCTCTGAGAAGAAATCATATTTTAGAGCAAATAGGAGCTGTCTTTTTTTTTCCAAGTGAGTGCATCTCAGCAGTAATTTATTACAAGCCCTGTTTGGAATATATGAATAATGCACAAAGGCTGAGTATTGAGCGATACAAAAAAGCTTGAATACGCACACAGTGAACAATATATAATCTTGGCCTTGAGTTTGATTATTTCTCCTGTTTCAATAAAGTAGCTATTTCAGAGAGAAGGTCTCCTGAATATGAGAAAAATCAGACAGGGTATATATATGGAGAACTTCTCTTTATCTTAGGAAGAACTTGGCAATCCTTCTAGTCTGTGAACATTCTTTCTTTATTTTTTTTTGTTTGGGTTGCCCGTAGAAGCATAAAGTCACTCAAGTTGTTTTATGTGAGTGAATGGATGAGATGTTTAGAGTTTAGTTTTCAGGATTCCCAATCAGGGTTTTCCCAAAGAATATCTCAAACTAGGTACCAATCTGCCTCTTTAAAGTCATATATAAGCAGGGTGCTGGTGGCTCACACATGTAATTCCAGCTCCTCAGGAGGCCAAGAGTCGGGGGATAATGGTTCAAGGCCAGCTGGAGCAGAATAGTATGTAAGACTATACAAAATAACCAGCAAAAACGGGACTCGAGCTGTGGCTCAAGTAGTCAAGTTCTAGCTGTAGCAAGTAAAGTCTCTGAGTTCAAACCTCAAAAGTACAAGGAAAAAAGAAAAAAAGGCATACATGATCAGATATACTATTGTTTGCAAAAATGAGTTAATGGGTTAAAAATATGAGAGTCAGTGAGACTTGTTTTCCTGACCTGATCTCTTCAGAGTCTGTGCTTTTAGGTTCTAGCTGTGTACTGAGGATGCAGGGCTCTGGTCCGGCCCTCTGTCTGAGATTTAAGCGTATCCCAGCCCTTCACTGGTAACTGGCAGCCAGCTGACATTCAAGCTCTCTGTTCAACTTCACTACAGTAATTCTCAACGTCCAGCTTTCAGCCTCTGCCTCTCTTCTATCTTCTCTGGTTACATATATAGTAATTGACCTCCCTGGATTTTTCCTTTGGATTACCTAACCCTGGGGTACCTATATAAACCTTGAACTAATGTGTGTGTCATGCTTTTTTCCCACTTCCATTTCTTACCTGGGACCTGGACATGCTTTCTAAGATACAGCAACAATTCTGTATGCATGTTAAATAAATCTAAAATAGAAGGCGAATAGGATGTACATTAATCTCAGCTTGGCACTACCTATGTCTAGGCTTCTGTTTATTAGTCTGTTTTTGAAATAGGCATGATATATCACCCAGTCTGGCCTCAAATTTATAACCTTCCTGTCTCTACATTCCTAGGGTTGGGATTATAGGTGTGGGCTCCTACACTCAACTGGACATCTTTTACACAAACATGTTAAACCCTTTAAAGCATTTCTCTTTTTTTATTGTGAAAATACTGTACAGAGGGGTTACAATTACATGGGCAAGATAATGAGTACATTTCTTTTTTGGGGGGGTCCAGTCGTGGGGCCTGAACTCTGAGCCTGGGCGCTGTCCCTCAGCTCTTCAGCTCAAGGCTAGCACTCTCAGCGCCACTTCTAGCTTTTTTCTTTTTGCTTATGTGGTGCTGAGGAATCCAACCCAGGGCCTCAGGCATGCAAGGCAAGCGCTCTATCACTGAGCCACCTTCCCAGCCCCATACATTTCTTATCAAGCGTTGTAGCCTCCTCCTTTGTTTCCCCTTCCCATCCTTTCCCATCCTCCCCTCGCCCCCCCAATCCTCCCCTACCCCACCAAAATTGTAAAGTTTGTTTTCGACGTAACGACTTGTACATCTTATTGTTGCAATGGGTCCACCTGTATCCCTAGCATTTCTGATAATTTGCACACCCCATTTCATTTCCCTATTAATTCTAACAGTGGTATCCAAAACATTCTGTGTGTGTGTGTGTGTGTGTGTGTGTGTGTGTGTGTATACACACGCGCACATGTGCGCATGCTTGTGTGCATGCCAATACTGGAGCTTGAACTCAGGGCCTGTATACTATCCCTGAGTTTTTTCAGTTAAGGCTAGCACTCTACCACTTGAACCATAGCCTCACTTTTGGCTTTTTGGTAGTTATTGGCGATAACAGTCTCATGGACTTTCCTGCCTGGGCTATCTTCAAACTGCAACCCTCAGATCTCAGCCTCCTGAAAAGCAAGGATTACAAATGTGAGCCACTAGTGCCTGGCTCCGAAATATTCTTTGATCATGATGTCTATTGGTAAAAATACATAACCACATTATATTTAAACATAAATATTCATTTATATTTTATTTGCTTTATAGTCACATGTGTCAGTATTATATTAGAAAAGGAAAAATCAATACATTAAATATAAAAAAGGTTTTAAATAATTTTGTATTTTGCTCTGCTTACAAATGATTTAGAGTCCTTTTTACTCTCCACACCAAATAAAATAGAGCAATGTGACTACAATTTAATATATTTTAATTTTGGGGGGAAAATCTTAGCATAACCCTTGGGGAGGATGTAATAGGAAGGTTTGTCTTCAGGATTAGTTTAACTTTATACTTTGTTCTCAATACAATCTGGAAACTGTCTCACAAAGATGCATACATTCAAATAATAAGTAGATTATTGGCTGAACTTATTAAATGTAGATGTTCATTTTTCAGTCACCATCATGAATAATGCAAAGTTTTTTTAAAAAAATTGTTAAATGTAGCCAGTAAGTTGTGATCTTTTGATGATTTCCCAGCAGACTAATTGGGAAAGATGCTTTTTAATATTTTTAACAATTGGTTCTCATAATGTGGATGATTTTTAGATGCACTCGAAAATTCAGTCTACAGTTTAATATGTGCAAATAAGAGTTTTTGTATGTGACACATTTTCAGAAAATTATGCAATAGTAGAATCTAATTGTTCATTTCCAATTATTCATTTTCAAAATGCTCTTTCCATTGCTTACGTCTCTTTTCAGAAATATTTGCTTTGTGCCTTTTGGTTAAATTTTCAACATTATGAAGAAAGGAGGATTTGCATGTTTATTTTGTTTGGTGCTGCACTACCAAAGGTATTAGTTATAGTTGTTATTTCAGACGAGGCCAGCAAATTTAGATTAAAAAAATTTAGATTTTTTTTTTTTGTCGGTCGTGGGGCTTGAACTCTGGGCCTGAGCACTGTCCCTCAGCTCTTCAGCTGAGCTCTTCAGTGTTCTACCACTTGAGCTACAGCACCACTTCCAGTTTTCTGGTGATTTATTGGAGATAAGAGTTTCATGGACTTTCCTGCCTGGGCTGGCTTTGAACCATGGTCCTCAGATCTCAGCCTCCTGAGTAGCTAGGATTACAAGCATGAGCCACTGGTGCCCGGCTACTTTTCTTTTTTGTATAAGACAAATGGGTAATGCAATTTAAAGTTCAAAAATTATTTGTCTTTTTGCAGGATCATGACTAGCAAACTTTTTGTAATATAAAAGATCTTTTTAATCCACCCTTCAATTCATTGTAATTTGTTCAAAGTTGATCAGTATTTCTATGTTTTAAAAAAAAGTTTAGTTAATTACAGTACGGCTATAAAGCTTGTTTGAAAATATATGTGTCGTCTAATGTAATTGCTATATTAGGAAGCCTTTGTGTGCTTCTTTCATGGAGATGGAATCTCAGAGACTTTTCTGTCCTAGCTGGTCTGATATTACAGTCATCCTGTTCCCAGACTTTCACGTAGCTAGGATTACAATCATGAGCCACCAGTGCATGGCTCCTTATGCACAATTTCATTCATGGAAAACACTAAGTAAACTTAGGTAAATGCAGAAAATAGCCGAATCATCCAGATATGATGGTGTGTGCTTATAATCCCAGCATGTAGGAGGCTAAGGCAGGAGGCTTGAAAGCTCTTATCTTAAAACAAACAACAACAAAAAGATCATAGTGTAATCAAACCATATAGAAAGTATAACCACACACACACACACATACACACACACACACACACACACACACACATATACACACACCCCTCAGGCATCTAACATCTACCTCAGTTTATCACATGGTGTTTATGTTTGTGTTTTTCATTTTTCTAAAAATATTATATTAAAGGTGATATACAGAGGAGTTATAGTTATATATTAGGTAATAAGTACATTTCTTTGTGGAAAATGTCATCCCTGCCCTTGCTCTCTCCTAGTTTTTCCCTCCCATCCCCACCCACAAATTGTGTAGTTTATTTTCAACATAGTGTCTAGTGAGTATCACTGCTACATCTGTTCACCCTTGGTCCCATCTTTTTTGTGCCCCCCCCTTGCCCTCTGGAAAACAGATAAACTAACAAACAAGACAAAAGGAAAAGAAAAACCACAAAAAAATAAAAAATGAGCTTGTTTCTATTTTTTGGAGTTCATTTTGACAAGATATTATTTTATATGATCCTTGCACATAGCTATTGCACCTTTTTTTTTCTTTTCCTAAGAATATCCTCCTTTGGTCTCTTGGTGTGTTTTGAATCATGCTTTTTCATAGCTAAACCTTTCATCTGTGTTAGTTTTCTCATCACTGTGACAGATATCTGAGAAACATAACTTAAAAGGATAGGATGGCTCACAGTTTCAAAGGATTCCATCCGTGGTTGCTCACTCAGTACAGTACTTGGAAAGAACATAATGGCAGTAGAAACATGTTGTCAAGGCGTTTCTTCACTTCATGGAAGACAGGAAGTATAAAGAGACAGAAGGAGGGACCAGGGGCCAGCAATAACCTTCAAAGGTACCCCCTCAGTGACCCACTTCCTCCAACTTAGGTCTACGTTGTGAAGCTTCCAAACCTTCCAAAATAGGACCACCAGCTGAGACTCAAATGCTCAACACCTGAGTCTTTGAGAGACATTTCATGTTGAAGCTGTAGTACTGCCAAGTTAAAGATAACCTTTCCTTCCTACTTCACAAGAACCTGGAATTGGGAACCCTTCCAACCTCCATTTCCACAAACCTTTGGGCCTTTGCCAAGGTATGGTACCATGACGATTATATATTTGTGTTTTTCTTAAACTGTTTAACACAAGAGAAATGATACTTTTGTGTTCATTAAATTTTTGTGATGTTTCTGAAACGAAATGTGTCAAAGATAAAGTTTTTGATTGCTGTGCCCTGTTCCCCTGTGTTGTCCATAGACTTTGCAGTTTTCATCACAATTTTATATACTTCGGTGTGGCGACATTTAGGAGTGTGTTTCTCCCATTGGAGCAGAACTGATTGCACACTGATGACTTCCTATAGCAGTCTGTGCAGTGCCATCCTGGGTGTAGCTTCTGGGCTAAACTGATGTGCTGGTGAATGACTCAGGGAATGACTGCCAGGGTGAGATGCTGTTGCTGCATCCTTCCTAACTAAAAACGTATTTACAAGGATTCTGATTGAATGGGTCTGGGAAAGAACTGACAGTGAGCACTTTTTAAAGCATAGTCAGTTAATTCTAACATGTAGTTAAGCTACAGAATCCTTCACCCAAAGTGAAGGATTTCACTACGGAAACAGATTCCAGCCACTACTATAATCTGAGACATGCTGAAACCCAGTGCCTACATTTCATTGTGTATCAGATCTCTCACTCATTATTTGGACTAATTTTCAAATATTCAGTAGTATTTTTAGTATATGTTCCAACAATATTTGCTATGTTGAAGCATGTACATCTTTAAGTAACAATAACCAAATAAAATCACGCAATGTCTCCAGTGTTTTTGTTCAGGTTTTAAATGTCTCGTCAGTTATGATCACTTGACAACAATTTTGGCTAGTATTTCCAGAATCAACATGTACTTATAATATAGTTCATCTTATCAATGGTAGATATACATCCATATTATAACTATTAAGAAAAACAAACTCTACTTCCCATGGCTACATCTGATTAAATTGTCATTGGCTTTAGCTTGAACATGGTTTATGAAGATAGAAAACCAGAAATATCAATCCATTTTCCCTATATACTTTTTATTTTGGAGGGGCTGTTCTAGCCAGACATTCTACAACCCAAGTCATTGTGCCACCACTGTCCAATCATTTGTTTGTGTTTGTAATATTATTATTACTATTTTGTCGGTCATGGAGCCTGAACTCTGGGCCTAGGCACTGTCCCTCAGCTCTTCAGCTCAAGGCTAGTGCTCTACCACCTGAGCCACAGCACCACTTCTGCTTTTCTGCTTATGTGGTGCTGAGGAATCGAACTCAGGGCCTCATGCATGTGAGGTAAGCACGTTACCACTGAACCACCTTCCCAGCCCTGTGTTTGTATTATTACTGCTACCATCAGTCTGTGGTTTCTGTACTGCAACCATTTTAAGCCACTTGCCCACTTTGTGAGGGTTGGGTTAATACAACTAGCTAATATAATCTGCAGATATCATAACCAAGAACGTATATGCTACAGTGTCATGGGGTGCTCAAAGTTCACCAGTGACTAAGCCATGCCCAAGGGATTCCCATACAGGCTGTGACACACAGGTGCAAAATAAATACCACAGGAGGGAGTCTGTGCCAGTCCATACATTAGCTATTAATAAAGTCGAGTTGGTTTTTTTGAAAGAAAATATACACATACATAGTCATTTCAGTGTATTTCTTCCACACCACAATGGGTTAATTTGAGTGTATCTCTGGAGGTCCCTGGACTACAGGAGAGCCCAGGCCCATGGAGTGAGATAAGGGTCTCTGATGTCGCTTCCACTGCAGTCCCAGCCGTTCGGGGTCAATCCGGGTTCAGATTGTCTGCTCCAGCAGATGACTCACTCAGTTCTCTGCATAGGCCATGTTATTTTGCTACCATGGCTGTGTGGGGTCTTGGCCTTTTGTTAACCTGGCTGATTTCTTGGAAGACTAGAAGGTTCTGTTCAAATATCACCTCCCAATAACCTGCAGATGCCTGTGTTTCTGTTCCCAGATGCCTTAAGTATATTTTTATTATTCTGAGTACCACATCTTTTAATAATTTTGATGTGCTTTTATTTCCCTAGAAGACCATGAGCTTTAGCATGTGGGTAAAGGAATGCCAAGCACTGTCAAGTTTGAGCTTTTAACCTGCTGGCAAGCTAACTCACTAGCTCCTCAGAGTTTCATGGAGGTTCACTGAAGACAGGTTACATCTGGGCCAGAGAGAGAACTCTTACTGAGTGCAGCACAGCAGGAACATGAACTTCTGTCTTCAGTCCTGACTCCCACATCCTGAAGGGGCAATAAGGAGAGGCCCAGGTGCTGCATGCGTACTGGGTTTATGTAATAGCCAAGGAACTCGGAGCTTAGGAAAACTGCTAAGAGCTGCTGGCAGACCTGACCAATCTGTGCCCCAGATGGGAATATAATCATAGCGCAGTTGAGGAATACACCTGCCTTCTGCCTGGAAGGGAGATACTTTTGTCTTCCAAGGCTGTTTGCTGTACAAACATTCTTGAGAACAAAGCAGCCAATACTGGTAGGAGGATTGAGTATGGTGCTGCACACCTGTAATCCTAGCTGCTCTGTAGAAAAAGACAAGAGGATCATGAGTTTGAGGCTAGTATGGGACAAAAATTAGAGTGCCCAGGCTGGGAAGGTGGCTCAGTGGTAGAGCGCTTGCCTTGCATGCATGAGGCCCTGGGTTCGATTCCTCAGCACCATATAAGCAGAAAAAGCCGGAAGTGGTGCTGTAGCTCAAGTGGTAGAGTGCTAGCCTTGAGCTGAAGAGCTGAGGGAGAGTGCCCAGGCCCAGAGTTCAGGCCCCACGACCGACAAAAATAAATAAATAAATAAAAATAAATATTAAAAAAATTAGAGTGCCCCTATCTCGGATATAAGCCAGGTGTAGTGGTGCACATCTATATTTCCAGATACGTGGAAGGCACAAATCAGGAGGATCAAGGTCTGAGGACAGCCCAGGCAAAGTTTTATCTATAAAACTAAAAACATAAGGATTGGAAGTAGATGTGGTCATGGCTCATTTGTTTTTCCATCAAGCACAAGGCCCTGAGACCAATCCCCAGTATCACAAAAATATTCCCTGATAAGACACGGGGGAAGGCTGGGCACTGGTGGCTCATGCCTGTAATTCTAGTTATTCAAGAGGTTTGAGGTCAGCTTAGATTTAAAAAAAAAGTTTTTGAGATCCCATCTGAACAGAGCAAAACTGGGCATGGTAGCTACACCGCTCATCTCAGCTATTGCAGGAAGCAGAAATATAATTGTGGTCAAGGCCAGCTTAGGCAAAAAGCGTAAGCCTTTTATCTCAAAGAATAACCTGAATTAATTGGGCTGGAGTTATTTCAAGCAGCGCAGTGACTGCCCAGCAAACACAAAGCCTTGAGTTCAAACCTTCATACCATAAAAGAAGATGGGAAGAGGCACATGAAATATCACGCTCCAACATTAATCTCTTTTACCTCTCTGGAAGTTAGCACAGGGCTAGGGACATAGTAGAAACTCAATACCTATTTTAAAAAAAAAGAATGCAGCTTACACTTTTAAAAGTGAGGGGCAATTTCAGAAATTTTCCCTGAAAATGATCGAATAGAAACCATTTTAGCCTGACTATTATCCTGAAACACGATTACTTCCTTATTTGGGTGTCTGTGCCCTCAATCATGAGGTCAGCTACCCTAAGGACATTGGCAGGTAGGAGATGCTCATAGTGTGCAGACTGTCAGGCAGGACCCTCTGCTATGCCTGCTAAATACTGAATGCTGATTCTTACAAGGAAGGACAAGTAGCAGATTCTTTTTTTTTTTTTTTTGGGTCGGTCGTGGGGTCCGAACTCTGGGCCTGGGCACTGTCCCTCAGCTCTTCAGCTCAAGGCTAGTGCTCTACCACTTGAGCCACAGTGCCACTTCCGGCTTTTTTTTTCTTTTTGCTTATGTGGTGCTGAGGAATCGAACTCAGGGCCTCAGGCATGCAAGGCAAGCGCTCTACCACTGAGCCACCTTCCCAGCCCAAGTAGCAGATTCTTTAATTAAGCTTCTGGTTCTCCTCCTATCCCACGAAGTCCTTTATTTGCATAATTACAGCCTTTGGCTTTTGGTGCAGTGATACTAGCTTCAGAAAATTTTTACTAAACCTGACTCCCTGGTGTGAAGTTTGGAAAGTTCAATAGACTTCCAGAGATGAAAGGACACTTTATTCACTGTAAGTAAGAACTAACAAATAGCATACTTTAGAAGCACAGTGAAGTGTACTGAAGAAATAGGAATCACAGAGTTCAAATACAAGCAATGTTCCTCTTATACCAGCCCTTGGTTCTGCCTGCCCTTTCAGACCTGTTTGATGGGGCTGTTTCTTCCTTCTTTTTGGAATGAATGATGCAGCAGGTTCTACAACTTGTCTGGTCCCTCTTGGAAGACCAAATACCCTTTGGCTACCTCAAATGGGGAAAGAATAGGCACACTTTACAATTCAAAGGTCACACCCCTGTAAACTCCCAGTTTCATTTAAAGTTGAAGTTGCTCCCTACTACAACCCAGGGCCACACCATGGGGGAGACTTTAGTAGAAAATATGGTCAGAAAGATGATCACAAGTGTGTCATCTCTACCTGCTCCTCATGGAGGCTTCTGACCTTCCACAGTGGAGAGGAAGGGTGGGGAGATGGGGGGGTCCCAAAAGTTCCCTTCAGTGAGTCTGATGGAAAAGGCTGATGTCTTCCAATGAGTAGGGCGGATGTTTAAGGCTTCTATGAGGTATTAGGGAGTCTCTGTTCATCTCTCCCTTTCCTAAAGCTCTCTCATCTGCAGTCTTTTGCATCACTAGTGGATTTTCATGTCTTGCAGATCAAATCTACAGTCATTTTGCTGAAATCTCTTAGTAGTGGTAGACTGATATTTGAGACTAGGTCTATGATACCCTGGATGAACTTCCTGTTAGCCATCACAATCAGAATATACTTGCTGCCCAAAGTCAGACCTTTCTGCACCTAGAAATCCACTGGCCACCAGGCTCTCCTGGAAAGCCCCTAGATTGGCCTTAAGTCACATGGATACCTTCCTTCACTGAAAAAAATTCCTTTCCAATTCCCTCAATCTCTTCAGCTCTAACACTTAACATTGGTTTTGTTTCCATTATCCTTAAGTTGTTCTTAAGGATACACTTCCACATATCAGTTTAAAAGTATATACAATATATCTTTTTTCTTTCTTTTTGGTGCTGGTTCTGGACCTTAAACGCAGGGCCTAAGTGTTGTCCCCGAGTTTCTTTTGCTCAAGGTTAGTGCTCTGCCACTTGAACCACAACTTCATTTCTGGCTTTTTTTGCTGATTAATTGGAGATAGTCTTGTAAACTTTCTTTCCTGGGCTGGCTTTGAGCCATGATCATCAGATCTCAGCTTCTTGAGTAGCTAGGATTACAGTCTGTACTATGTATCTGAATCAGTGTCACTCTAGGATGACAGTCTGTACTACGTATCTGAATCAATGTCACTCTAGGATTACAGTCTGTACTATGTATCTGAATAAATGTCACTCCTTCCATTGTTCTCCTCCATCTCTCAACCCCTTCCATCCCTTCAAGTCACCTGGCTCCACTTTGACATATGCATGCGAGTATCATGACTGTATTCACCCATGTTTCCTCTCTCTATTTGTCTGCCCCACCTCCCCTTGACTTTCTTCCAACAACATGTTTCAGCTTTCATTTTGTTGAACTGTAAGTCCAGTAGGTATTCAAAGGATTATCCCATTGGGATCTTCACTTGCATATATTGTACTTTAATTAGTTTGTGTATATAAGCTTTCTTTTCACACTGAATGAGCTCGAAGCAAACAGTTACAAATCTGGTTTCCCTCTTCCTCTGAAATTTGGCAGTACTTATTACCTATTCTTTTGTTCTCAGCCTTTTGGGGCCTCAGGCAAGTCTGACATGTAGACTCCCATTTAACAAAATGAGCATTGAAAGGTAAAACACAAAAATATATTGCGATTTATGTCTCATTTTTTTTCTGCTGAATTATAGCTAAATTTAAGCAAACAAGCCTTGATGTCTCTACTGATCTGGGTTGAGTAGGAAGATCTATAATGAGAGGAGAAAGAAATATATTTTTGTGGGTTTTGAGGCATAACTTTATTAAACCAAGCATGTGTAATTACGTTTGCAATGCATATCATCCGTAGAACATATCTTTTGGTCTCAATTACGAAAGTCTTTCCAGCAGGATTGAATTCAATATACTAAACAAAAGTCATTCTTTATCTTTGTCTTGTGCTTTTCTTCCTTATTGAGTCTTTTTAGATGTAATTTAGGATAGTACTCAATAATGTAGAATCTATGATTTTTTTCCTTAACTGTAAAAATCACGAGTTATTAAGAAAAGCAACTGGTAAAAGGTGAAGACTTTTATGAACTATGGTTTTGATATTAATTTTTAATTTAACACCTGCAGGACAACCCAGGTTTATAATACCATATTAGCCTTTCAGGAAAGGATGTGTTTGTGTGCGTGGCTAACATAAACATCAGTGTTTCAGTTCTAAGTTGTCGCATGTCCCTAATATTCGCGCTTTGATATAACCTCAGGTCTTGGGGATTTGGCAGGTGGGCTGCCTGTTCGTGGTTCATCCCTTCTGGATGGGCAGAGGCAGACATCTGACCAGAGGTAGCTAGCTCCTCAGATCTCTGCGCTAGTCATGCCATCTCTTTCCTGCCTTGCTTAGGCCTCTAATCCCAAATTCAGTGTTAGAAACAACATTGGGATTCAGCCACATAGAAGTCAGGGGAGAAAAGTCTTCTTTGTCTTTTGAAGCTTACATTCTGGTGGAGGTTGGGTGTGGATACAAAAACCAAACGCTACTCCAAATGTAATAAATGTCAA
This sequence comes from Dipodomys ordii, assembly GCF_000151885.1. Classification (NCBI taxonomy): domain Eukaryota; kingdom Metazoa; phylum Chordata; class Mammalia; order Rodentia; family Heteromyidae; genus Dipodomys; species Dipodomys ordii. The sequence goes on from NW_012267218.1 coordinate 34,949,806, forward strand.
AAGGAAAAACATGAGTAAGAAGAGAGGGCGTAGCTTGGGGCTCTTTTGGATGGGGTCATTTAGGAAAGCCTCCCTATGGAAGGGATTGGTGAAGAGAGTCCTGAGTGAAGGAAGATAGTAAATGAGGTGCACCAATATTTTGTTAAAGAACTTTCCAGGGAGTGAGAAGAAGTCCAAAATCTTTAAGACAAAAATGTTCTTGGCATGTTTGAGGATTAACCCCACTCAAATAATGCCTGCCTTTGTGAAGGTGTTGCTTACAATCTATAACAAGCTGGTTGGGGTCAGGGAATCCGTCACTGAGCAAATCACTATTTGCAAAATCTTTACTCATACCATCTTTAACTTCAGTGTGAAGCACTAAACCACAGAGTGTAGTTTGTGGCAAAATACTAATCACTTATTAAATTCACCTTCCTTCATGATCGGGGCTGTTAAAACACCTGACACGTCCTTGGTACCTAGAAAAAAAATTGCTGAATTTTAGAATTAAATGAATCTGTTATCCAGTTTTGTCAGGGGCTGGCTTTCCTATCACTAGTTGCATTTTAGAATACTTTTTTTGGGTAGGGGGAGCTGGCTAAAAAAAACCCCAACAAATTGATTTGAGACATTCCCATTTTTTTTAATGCTTTAGAAGAGTCTTTGGATTTAATTTTTTTACATTGTCTTTAAGCAGATCCACAAAGGAATTACCATTCAGGAAAATGTTTCTGATAGCCTCTACTCCTACTGAATTCTTATAACACACTTGTGAGTCCAGGATACAGGTTTCATGCCTCAGTGAACTCTTCAGGAGGCAGGAGTCGCTAGAGAGAGTGAATGTTCTAGAATTCTTTTAAAATCAAATCACTTTAAGGGGAGATAGTATTGCAAACATGTATTTTATATACTTTATATACAATGATAGAAACACAAATCCGCATTTACAGCCTTTGTGGTCTAAAGGGTTTCTGTCAGTAACTTTATAGGGAGGAAGTTCCGGTGACTAAGGCTGACACCACTAAGTCTGTCAGTATTCTAGATGCTTGCTGAGCATGAAGAGAACAGCACTGGGCTATCTATCCCTAAATCTTCAACTCCTGCTTTATCATGAAGAAGACATAAGGTAAACACTAATCAAGGGCCAAGTCTACCATCTATTTGATCAGTATGACTTAAAACTGTGAAGCTTGTGAAAAATATAAAAGTTGGGCTGGGAAGATGGCTCAGTAGTAGAGTGCTTACCTTGCATGCATGAGTCCCTGGGTTTGATTCCTCAGCACAGAAATAGAAAAAGCCGGAAGTGGTGCTGTGGCTCAAGTGGTAGAGCACTCACCTTGAGCTGAAGAGCTGATGGACAGTGCCCAGGCCCAGAGTTTGAGCCCCATGATTGACAACACACACACACACACACACACACACACACACACACACACACGAAGTCTGAGAAACCCATGGCTAAGAGCTGCCTAAGGAGATATGATGATTAAATATAATCAGGCTACCAGGTAGCCTGACTTAATTATTATAGGATGCTGAAAGAAGGCACTAGTAGAAGAGAAGGAAACACGAATAAAGCATTGACTCTAGTTTGTGATAATGTGTCTATATCAATTTGCTAATTGTAGCAAAAGTGTCAATGGAAGACATTAACAGCTAGAAGAAACTGGATGATGTGTATGAGAACTATGTATTCTCTTGACAACTTTTGTGTAAGTCCCCAACATATTCTAAAGATAGAAGGCTTAAAGACAAGCATATAAGTTAAAAAATAAGTAAATCTTCAACATTAAAAAAAGGAATCTCCGTTTAAGGATACAGGTGGACCCAATACAACTATGAGAAGTACAAGTCCTCATGTCAAAAACGAACTTTACAACTTTGGTGTGTGGGGGGGGCCGGGAGACGGGATTGGGTGTGGGGGTGAGGGGAGGCTGGGAAGGGATGTGAAGGGTAAACAAAGGAGGAGGCTGCAATGCTTGATAAGAAATGTACTTATTATCTTGCCCATGTAATTGTAACCCCTCTGTACAGTATGTTCACAAAAAATAAAAATAAAAATTAAAAAAAATAAAAATAAAAAAGGAATCTTGATCCCATAAAAAAGTCTGTATAGGATGCCAGAACCTCAGGTCTTTGAATCTACAAGTCAAGAAGTGTAAAGCAGATACTCATTGCCTTAGTTGCTGTTTACTACTGTTTCTTTCTCAGATCTCAGCTCAGGACAGGACAAAGTGTAATATATCCAGACAGAAAGTACTAGAAGATGGAAATAAACAGGTCACAGCAGTACTTTCACCTCTTGGCTTGTCTGAGGGAATAAACTATGCTGATTTCCAACATATGAAAATGCTGGGAGTTCTTGGCCCCCTTGAATTATACTGAGATCATATTCTGCCACAGACATCACTTTTTAATTTGAATGATTCAGGCCAAAGCAGATGTGGGTGGCCTGAATTATCTGGATAGTTGCCCTAATTCTTTACTTTGACTGTAGAGACCTGGCCTCTGAGGGAAGTAGGCCATTCATTCCCTGAGATATTAGCTCCCTTCCTGAAGGATAAAAGTTTACTTAAAGGTCTGGAAAGTTTCCACATCTGCACTGAACTCTTGACTTGTAAGGGCAGTTACTCAATGGAAAACTCCTTGCAGGGAGCAGCCAGTCACACAGATAGCTCATAGTCAGACACAGAAGCAGCCCTTTCTATCATGTCAGCAGGCCATCCACCATCCCAATCACAGCTCGGCTTACAGGTGTCCGAGTCACGAGAGAGCAGGAGACATCCTGTCCTCGTGATTTCATTTAGATAGCCAGCTTTTTTTTTTTTTTCTGCCTGGCCTGTGTGTTTATCCGAGAGCAAATTACATGTTCTACTATCACTTTCAACTAGGGGAAGTTTTGTTTTGTAGCTTCTTATTTTCTTCTTTTTTTTAAAAAAAAGAAGTGAAAACTGTAAATTCTCCATTGTGTTTGTCCTCTTTGTGAAACTGCTCTTTTACACAGAGCTATTTGTATTTAATTGATCTTTTTATACGGGTGAAACTGGCACCTCACCTGACTTTAGCTGGAATGTTGACATCAGCCTGATTAAAGGAAAACTAGATTGTTCATACTCTTAAAATTGGTTGCCACTCTAGGAGGTGACATTTTAGTTCGGTTTGTGGTTGGATATGGGGAGGGTAAAGCCTGTGAAGCTTCTCCAGTGAGGAAAGTTTTGGGGCAATCCAGAGGCCTCATGGAAAATGGTAACTAAAGAAGTCCTTGAATGCAAAGCATATATAAATCCTAAATGTATTACTAAATTCTAAATGCTGCTTTATATGAACTCACATATAGACATTGAATATGTAAGCATGTATAAACATAAAAGCATGCATTAATAACCAAATAGTAGGGCTGTATTTCTTGTCTAATAATCTTTAAAAACAAATATAAACTTAGATATACTTGTAGCTTATATTTGGGAACATGATATATTTAAATGTACCATGATTTAATATCTAATAATTTACAAAGAGGCCTATTCTACTCTGTAGAACAGTAGCTTAGTGTTACATAATCACAGTTTAGGAGGGTCTTGGCTTTACCTAAAATTCGGTACTTAACCCTGCCATTGGCCACAGGCCACAGTTTAAATAATGGTGTACTAACTCCTTCTGAAAAAAATAAAAAAGCAACAACAATCATGGTTCTATTCACCTAGGTTTTAATCAATCCTCAAAAGGCTTTCAATGTGATTTTACTAGTTAGTATATGAAAGTGAAGAGAAAAATTAGCTCATCTTCTGCAGATTTAATTCAGCACCAGTAAATTTATCAGTTGTTTCCCAAACTTCAGTTATCCACATTGTGTTCATGCTCCGTTCCCCAAACCACCTTACTTAGTATACAAGTGAGTATGAACCTTACTCAAATGCACTTGGGAAATGCTGTACAAGATGGGCTAGTGTGTTAATATGTTTGAGGAGTTCGCAAAATTCTGTTGTGACCCAAATATATTTGGCTTGGGGATACTTCTATCCTTCATTTCCCATGAATGATTGTTTTTTCATGCGACAGTATGGGAAGAAATGCAAAGTGTAGAATTTTCTCTACTATCAGTGTACAAGACTTTACATGGTCGCAGCCTGCTCTAACACATTGCATTTCTTCAGGCATATGGAGTCATAAACTTGCAAGCATTTGCATCCGTTCTTCCCTTCCATCTTTTGTGCTTTATACAACTAAGAATAGTCTTGCTACTGTTGCTTTACCCAATTATCCTTTAAAATGTTTTTAAAGGATAGACTCATTTAGACTCAGTTTTAAATTATTTCTAGTGGTCTTTATTTTGTACATCTAAATTTGTGCCTGCCTGAGTCTCCATAATTTATCTTTTTCCTGAAAGAACTTCCTGTCACAAGTCTTTCATTGCTTTTCTGATAGTAATGAAATCTCCTAACTGTAGCTTATCTGAAAAGGCTTTCATTGCTGAGTGTGGTATTTTGAAATTTTATCCTGCTGTTCCATTGTCGTCTACCTTTCATAATTTTGTTTTCTAGTGTCAGTACAAGGCTTGAATTCATGATCTTGCATTCTCGCGTGGCTTTTATGCTCAAGTCTGGTGTTCTGTCACTTGGACCACAACTCCACTTCTGGCTTTTTTACTGGTTATTTGGAGATAAGCATCTCTTCAAACCATGATCCTTAGATCTCAGCCTCTTGAGTAACTAAGGTTACAGGGGTGAGCCACCATTCCCCAGTTTCATGTTTAAAATTTCTGACAAGAAGGTGACTGTAGTTCCTATTTTTGGTCCTCCACTGTAAAAATCTTTTCCCTCTGTTTCCCTGTTTCCTCCTTCTCTTTAGTTCTCAGGCATTTGACTATTGTGTAGTTAGGTGTTATTTTTGTTACTTGCTTGGAGTTCCCTCAAATTCTCAAATGTCTGAATTGTTTCTCATATTAATTTTGGAAAATTACTGACCTCTCTTCTTCTGAGATTATAATTGCATGTTTGTCAATTTTTTAATGTTGTTACATAGATCTTGAATGCCCTGATTTGTATAGACATTTCAGATTAGATATCTATTCACTTACCTGCCAGTTCACCACTTCTTTCTTCAGCTGTGTTTAGTAAGCTGATGAGCTTGACACAGCTTTTTTCCTTAAACATCTTTTAGTTTATTTCTAAAATTTACATTCAAACATTTTAAGAATTCTCTTTATTCATTTTTTAAATTTTTTGCTGCTGGATCCTTTAATTATTTTCAAATTCTGTACAGTAATATTGGTGTTTGTGTTGACATTGAGTCTATTGATTGCTGTTTATTTTTCTAATTATTTAAAATTGTATTTTTGTCTCCTCTAAGGTTTGAATAAGTACACAAGGGTCTGGGAAGGTGGCTCAGTGGTAGAGCGCTTGCCTTGCATGCGTGAGGCCCTGGGTTCTATTCCTCAGCACCACATAAGCAAAAAGAAAAAAGCCAGAAATGGCGCTGTGGCTCAAGTGGTAAAGCGCTAGCCTTGAGCTGAAGAGCTGAGGGACAGCGCCCAGGCCCAGAGTTCAGGCCCCACGACGGGACCTCAACAAAATAAAAATAAATACACAAAAGAAAAACAAAGAGTGAGTAGAATTTATGCCCAGAAATGAGCATGCTCCTTCTTCTGTGAACTCTTAGGAGGATGGAGTCAATCGTTTACTGGTCAAATTAGTAATGGATTTTGTTGTTTCTACAGTTACCACCATTGATTTATAACTTCAAATTCTTCTCGGGGAGGATTACTGTTACCTCTGCTTAATGTCATCTAGTGTCATTTTCTGTCTCCCTGCATCACTGTCAGCTTCTGGCAGGCTCTGCATATTCTACAAAGGGACTTTCTTCCCTCAGCCTCCCCACTGTGTTAAGTTTTGAAGTAGGCCAACATAGAAGTTTAATGGGAAGCCCCAAAGATGCAAGACAGCATAGGCTGTTCATGTAACCAAATACTAACTGAATAAGAGCAAGAACATAAAATCTTATATACTTTGCCAGGAAGTGGGGGTATTTCCCTGCTAGCAATGGGGTTTTAAGTAACAAGTTAAAAATAACAAATGAAAAAATGTTATACTGATACATAGTATTGCTTATAGATTGCACAGCACAGGTAGTAGCATTGCTTCTAGATTATATATCATGAGATCCTGTCTCATGCTTTTGATCTGTTCCAGGAACTTCCACTTGATACATATTTGGTGATTAATATGTCACTTTTAGAAATGGATTATTTTAATGATAACTTTTACTATAAATCTCAGTTCTGATCTTTATTCCTAAGACATGTTTCATTCCTGAAGAGAGTTCCCTCTGGAGCTTAGAGATGAGAATTAATTTATTTTAGTGAGATGAATCAGCAGCCATCACATTTATGTACACATTTAAATGCATTGCATTTAAACATGCTGACCCAGATTCCTAGATGCTACAAAAGTAACGAATATGAATAGCAAGGTTTAACCTTTTGTCTTTTAGTGAACTTCTGAATAAGGCTGTTTTTAAAACTCTAAAAGTGCATTCAGCTCTCTAGGCACTGGAAATGTATTTACCAAAGCTATCCTTGAACACTAGTAAATAATACAGATAGGTTTTTGTCTCTTAGAAAAAGTTTAAAGTTGTGGCTAGCATTGCCAGTTTTCCACATTTAACCTTAATCTAGTAATTTTGAAGTGGTTCAAGAAATCAAAGCACGCTTAGAGAGTAATTGCTTACACTTGTTTTGTTATTTTTTTAACCTTCAAGGTTATCAAGTGAAACCCACTTGCACTAATTTCAATTTGTCCTATCAAAGATTAAAATTTGTCACAGAATATTGAAATTAGCCAGAGTTTGAACTTTCACTGGTATGCACACAAATATACACACAATATGGAACTATTTTCCTGTAGAACTCAGCAGATGGTACTGAGATTCTGCTAAATTGGGTTGGATATTAAATAGGTTTAAAAGAACAAATGGAAATGATTTGGTAGACCATAGGAGATAGATCACAGCCCTGACTTGGAACAATCTGTAAAGGTCAGGGCACAGAAACTGCTAGGTTTCCTCAATATCCACTTTTGTCTTCTCCTATACTAGATGTTTAAACTAGGTGTTTGGCTGCATAGATAAGCAAACATACCACAGCTTCAGCCTTCCTGACAGCTATATGTGGCCAAACAGCTATCCTCTGGTCAGTAGACTACAAGTGATGCATGGTACTTCTCAATAGTAGTCTTATAAAGGAAAACGTAAGTCCTTTTCTTTCTTTTCCTTTCTTCATCCCCTCAATAGTAATAGCAGAGACTTGGTGATGAACTACCTTCAACTGTATAGATGATAACACATCCTAAGACAAAATCAAAAGGTGTCACCTTGAGGTAGCATATTGGTGCTAGAAGTAGTTAAGTAATTATTTCTACACTCAGTTCAGAAAGGCTTGCTTTCTTCTCTTCTCATCTTCCTCTTTCTCTTCCTCCTCTTTTTTTTTCCTTTCTGGGCTGGAGATTGAATACAGGTCTTCCATCTTGCTTGGTAAGCACTCTACCACTTAAACTGTCCTCAGCCCTTTCTTGTTTTTGTTTTCAAGATAGAGTCTTGCTAACGTTGCCAGGGTGCCCTCTAACACTCAGTCCTTCGGCCTGCTTTCCCCCATAGTTGGGTGATAGGTATGTGCCATTATATTTGGTTAATCTACTTGTTCTTTGGTCATTGAGCAAAGCATTGAGTTTTATTTTGATTAGAACAATTTTGGTCACATTAGCTCATTCTTAAATTAATTACCAATGCCAAAATAATGCTGTATACTTACTGATTTGTGCTTTGGCTATCAATATTGATAGCAAAGGGGATGGTATCACTTTGATTGGCTTCAGCCAGCCAGCAACCCTAGGATTGGGCATGAGGATTAGTCTAACTCAAGATTCCTGGAAGAGGAGTGAGTTGAAAACTGGCATCTAGTCATCTGCCAATGATGAGTGGACCTAAGGAGAGAACAGTGGGGTTATGAAACACTATCGTGTGCTACATACACTTCTGGACAGCAGCAGTGTGCACAGAATTGGGTGGAACTACTGCTGAAGTTTGAAAGTCACGATCAGATCAGAACCTGGTGTATATTGTCTAGGAATCTGGGCTGAGGGTCCGAATGAGAGTCTCTATGAAGGTGTTTCTCTCTCTCCCTCTCCTCCCCCTCTGTCTCCTCTCTCTCTTCCTGTGTCTTTCTCTCTGTCTCTCTCTCTGATATTGAGACAGTAACAGAATTTTCATAAATTCTCAAATAAAAGGCCCTGGGCATAGGAACCAAAGTATGCATATCATTGAAAGGACTTCCCTCTACATGAATGCACACACTTACATACAGTAATTAGTATTTTATTACATGGCTAGGATTATTAATTGGGTATTTTTGTTGTCCTTATTGCTCTTTCTTGGGTTGTTCCTGGGGATAGAACCTGGTGCTTCTTTAGTTAAGAGATCGAATTGCATATTACCTTTAGTTCTGTCTCTGATCCTAAGGACATCTGAGAGTTAAAGGTGGACATCTTGACTTACCTGTCCTGAGCCCTCTGCCTGAGCTTAGTATAGAATAGGATGAATAGAACTAGGTAACCAGTTTCCATAGAAAAATGACTTTGTCCAGAGTGAAGTAAAGCGCTGCACATTGGGTTTCAAATGTGCACACCATGTGAATTAGGAAGGCAGCAGTGTAAAGGCCAAGTCCTTGTTTCTCTGTAGAATATCTGTGCTTCAGATTTTTCTCGCCATAGGGTGGTTATGATTTAATGTTGAGACCAGACTGAATTAATTGTTCACAGCAGTAGTTTTAGATATCAGGCTGTTTGGCATACAATTTCAGGAAAGTTTTTTTGTTGCTGTTGTTTTTCCCTTTGAAATTGGCACACAAAATAACATAGGTCATTTCAAATCAGTGTGACACAAAATGAAAAAGAAGCTTTTGTGTTCATTTTGGGGATAGGTCTGCAAAAGAAAATCTTTCCGTAATAATACTCTCCACTGGTGGAAAAAAAATATTTACTGGAACTCCCAGGAAATCTGGAAATGATTATTAACTAATTCTTGCTTCCTTTGAGGTTTTTGAGGTTATATAGTTTCTATTAAGTGTGACTGTGTTAAACATATATTGACTGTAAGTTGATATTTCTGATGAAGTTGAGTTGACAGTAAAAATAAAGCATGAGATGCGACAGGTGGGAGGATTCTGACCCTCTTCTCAGAACTGAGCCGTAAAGAGTACTGTTGGTTCTGGTTTGCATTTCTGATGATGCCGAAGCAGTAGTTATTTAGTTACTTTTATAAGCAACTTAAGCTTTCCCTGTTGAATATGCTCACTTTTCTCCTCGGCTTATATGTGGACAAAATCCTAAGAAGATTCTGTGTTATTTCTCAGTTTAGACAGAAGCAAACTATTGGTTATGAAGGCCGTACAAAGCTTTCCCTATACCCCAGTGTCTCACCAAAGGAAGGAAAAGCACCCTGGACTAACCTTCATACAACTGACCAGCTAGAAAGACAGTATAGAGGACAGGGTAAGCTAGTAAATGACCCAGAGCAAATTATCCCAAGCAGAATCAGTGACGGAGCTGACAGGAGGACAAAGGATGAAGTTAAAAGTCCACGAGGAACAGGTGCAACAGGTCTATTGAGGGTTCCATTGTTAAGTAGTTACTGTTAATTGTCAGTAAGATGTTGATGGGGCCAAGTGCACTCTTTTTTTTTTAAAATCAAAATAATGTACTGGAGTTCACTGCCAGAGATAGGAAAGTGAGACACGGAGAGAAAATAACCTGTCTTTGTGAGTGGCTTCCTTGGTTTTACCCAGAGTTAGGACAATGGGGCATAGGGTGACTTAGGTGATGTGCAGCTCGGGGAAGGAGTTTTATTTTTCAGGAGCATGCATGGGATAGAAGCAGCCTGTTCCAGTAGCTGCGGCTGCCTACAGTCTCAGCTGGGCCTGGGTCAAACCTGAAATCCTCAGCTATGAGACTGAAAAGGAAAAACTAAGAGGTGTCAGATAATTCAGCGGAGAGCCTAAGGGCAATTAGTTGGTGTTGGTAGAGCTAACCATAAGCAAAGAATAGACAACACATGGAGCTTGGGAAAGAGTAAGAGCTAGAAAGAAAACAAAGGGGAGGAAAATGATGACAAAACAGTTTCTGGAAGAAAACTAATGATAAAATGAAGATATGTTACCTTAATGGTTACTTTTGCTATCAAGAAGTAAAAATGTATGAAGGAGGGAAAGCAGGCAAGATGGTAATCTGTAAAATAACACAAGGTTAAGAACTCAAACTCTGGAGCTCCTGACTCCAGCAGCAGAGTTGCTAGCTATGTTTATACTTCTTCACATTCTCATAGGACACCTCTCAGCTCCATGGTGAGTCAAGTAGGTTTTTCTCAGTGAAGAAAAGTTGTCATTTATATATTTTCTTTTTTTGCAAGTATTTTAAAGCCTTGTGCTCCCTTAGCTATCTTACTCATGACTGGTACTCTACCACTTGAGCCATGCCTCTAATCCAGCATTTTGCTGGTTCATTGTTAATAGAATCTTTTGAAGACAGGACTCTTTTGGAGACAGGAATTTTCTGCCTTGGCTGGTTTGTAACCATAATCTCAGCCTCTAGATCTCCCCATCCCGAGTAGCTAGGATTACAGGTGTGAGCCACGAATACCTTGCTTTTATCTTCTATTCTTCTTCTTGTTCTTGTTCTTGTTCTTCTTCTTCTTCTTATTATTATTATTATTTGGTGGGCATGGGGCTTAAACTCAGGGCCTGGGTGCTATCCCTGAACTCTTTAACTCAAGACTAGCACTCTACCACTTTGAGCCACAGCTCCATTTCTGGTTTTCTGGTGGTTTATTGGTGATGAGTCTCATGGACTTTCCTGCCTGAGCTGGCTTTGAACTTTGATCCTTAGAGCTCAGCCTTCTGATTATTTAGGATAACAGGCATGAGCCACTAACACTCAGTTTATATCTTCTTTTCTTGATGGAGATAGGTGTTCCTGGTTCCCAGAAGCAGATTCAAAAGTGATCTTTGGGGATGCAATCCCTATATCAGCTGAGGGCCAGCTGAACTTACCGTTCATTCTTCTTCAATAATATATGTACAGAAGCTACTTCTTAGGTACAGTTATGTCCCTCAATTGCTGTCCTCAATTAATTTGGGGGGGCATTGGTCATGGGGCTTGAACTCTGGGCTTGAGCTCTGTTCCTCATCTCTTCAGCTTAAGTCTAGTGCTCTATCCCTTGAGCCACAATGTCATTTCTGGTTTTCTGGCCATTTCTGGCTTTGAACCACAGTCCTCAGATCTCAGCCTCTTGAGTAGCTAGGATTACAGGTGTGAGCCATGGGTGCCTGGCTAATTTTTAAATTATTGTATTCATTATTGGTACTTCAAAGGTATATTTTTGTTATTACTAACTTTGTTTCAGTTTGGTTACTAAGTCCTGACATAGTAACTCTTACCACTAAACAACGATCCAGGCAAACCACTGTTTTATTTTTTCCCTTTCATAATAGCTGCTGTTCAGAAAGCGAAGGTGGAATCAATGTTCAAAACTGATACTGTTGATGGGTTTTAATTGATATATTTATCAGACCCTCTGAACAGAAATTAAAGGTGAGTTTTTGTTTGTTACAAGTCTTTGCTTTTTCCTTCTTCTCTCTTCTCCTGTCTTTTTCCTGTAGCCTAACTCTTTTCTTCACTGTTTATTGCTCTTCCATGAAATCCAAAGTGGAAGACATTACTGATTTTAAAGGTTCTTGGCTAACAATTGCAACAATACCTATCTTTATTTGTTGGCTGTCCATGGGCCATGCTCACATTGTTATGGGCACTTTACATTTAGTATTTTTATTTCTTTGCCTATTAGAAAGATAGCCCAGGCCTACAGCACTGGGCTGAATTCTGTGAGGCGGTTTCAGGCACTCCATTACATAGGTGAATAAATGCTCTCAAAAATGTTCCGAAGTCACATAATAGTGAATAATGTCTCTTGAATTGAAGCAAAGATCCATCTGATTGTAAAATTTCTCTTCTTGTCATGGACTTCTTCTTGAGATAGTATTCCAACTGGATCAGGTTAGTCAGGTAGGTTTAATAACATCTAACAAGAAGCTGGTCTTGTTTTCTACTCTATATGTGTCTGGGTTCCTCACTGGGACAGTAACTTCTGGGAGCTATTGGTGGTCAATTCTAAGTGGTAAGGTAGAGAACTACGTGCTATAAAAGTGGGCAGAAATGTCTCATGGATGGCCCATGTTTTCTATGACTGCTGGAATGTCAACCTGTAAAAAGTATACAGAGATATATTCCTTCCTGTTATATAATACAGGTCCTTCATCTGGGAGTCAGAAACATGCAACACCATTTGGCCCTCATGGATGAATGAAAAAGTAAAATAGTTATGAATAGGAATGGGGAGACAGACAAAGTGCATTCAGCCTTTCAGAGAACGTAATTCCAGCTATATCGCCAAGGTTCTGTATGTTAAGCAGGTTACATTTTTTCTGTCTCAGTTGCCATACCTGTATGCTTGCAATAGCAATTGTTGTGGCATAGATGAAGCATTAAAAATGTCCTCAAGTAAAAATATTTGCCACTTGATGTGCAAACCAGATTAATTTTTAGAGAAATGTTAATTTGCTTAAATAAGTTTCCAAACAGATGGGAAAGAAACAAATGTATTTAGGTAGAGACAAAGTACCAGATGACAGAATTTATCTTGGCATTCAGATCTGAAGAGTTTCACTTTTGTTATAATGTGTGTGTGTGTATGTGTGTGTGTGTATGTATTAGCTTATATATTAGGCACTAAAATTAACTCACATAATATAAAATGAAACTTTTCAAGAAGAAAACATGTAATCTATGTTGCAGGAAGAATTCAAAGGAAACAGCTTGCATGCTGATGGGTATCATGGAATGGGTTAAGTGATTAGAAAACATAAGATTTTGTGAAGGGAAGATGTTCCACAGAAAGGGCTGTGGCAAACTCTGGGTCAATCTTTGAAAAGTGATCAAATTAGAAATGAAGGGGTGATAAAGCAAAGGGAAAAAAGAAAAGATAAAACAACTTCCCACAGTACATTCAAATAGACTTAAAGTGCTTTGGGGGTTCAAAAAGCCTTTCTGATATAAAAAAAATGTATCAACTCAAAACTGGAACTAAATATAGCTTGCCAAGTTAGCCTAGGAATTTTATCATTCTCTTCTCTTATTTCCACCCATCTTCCTTCCAATAAACATTGGGCACTTGGAGAAGAAAAATTATCATTAATTATTGCCCCTTTCCCATTCACTTAATTATAGCAAGAATTTGTGTATGGGCTACAGTTTCTTTCTATCAAAATTTTCAACTAAGGAAAGACTGAAAAGAGCATAAGTTGTCTATAAATGAAACATTGTGACATTGATCCAGGTGCATTATACTCACAACTTTACATATTGAATTGAAAGCACTTTGTGCAACCCCTTAAATATAATAAAGAACACGAAGTACTGTCTGATTGGTCTCCCAAAGGTTTCTCTTGCAGTGTATTTCAAAGTCTACATCAACAGAATTGAGTTATAATACCCCACAGTATGCAAAACTCAAGCAACATACAATAAAGATCTGCACAGTTCATCAATACAGATTAAAACTTCTGTACAGTAAAACATACAGTGAAGTTGCAAAAAGTAATAGAGATGACTTTTTAAATTTATAAAGAGAAATGATAATAATCACATAAAGTAATGCAAAAAGGATAAATGACATGCTAGCAAATGTGTAAAGGATATGAAGAGTCAATGCAAGAGTAAGAGGATGACCAACAGTCAAGGATCATTTGTAAAGACCCATCCCATGTAGAAATCAGAAAAATGCACCCACAATCACAAGCTACCACTTTTCTGGCATGAAGAATGAAAACGTGATAAGATTTTAAATAACAGGATTTCAGGTTTCGAGAGGAGAAATACTTATGGGTCTCTGCTATGTGCAGAGCATAGTTTAGCATTGATGAAATAGATTTTGGTGAGAAAGGCTCAATCCTGTTGTCATAGAGTTTGCTCAGTGGGGGAGAGGAGAAAGGTATAATCAAGGAGTGAACAACTCAGTTAACACGATCATTGCCAACAGGTAAATCCTAAGAAGAAATAAAGCAGGGCAATGTCAGAACATGTGAACGGAATAGGAATGTTACGGAACTGGGCAGCCAATGAAAGTCTCTGATGAAGCAACTTTTTTACATTTTCTTGCTGTAAGAGAACAGCTATAAATCAGGGCCCAAACCAGAAAAACAAAACATTACAGCCTGTTAGCAAATCATTATCAAGTGCTCTGTTCTGTCCATTTGGTTACATTTGGGCTCTTCGTTGGTCCTTAATAATTAATTTAAGTAAGAGACATAGAGGAAAAGGCTGACATAACTTTTTTCCATCTCAGCAACTGTGTGTAGTTATGTTTTATTGAGGCCTTAAAATGTTTCTAACTCTGTCAACCCAGGGGAAAAGTATACTGTGTAGGTTGATAGAAAGTTACTTAACCTCTCAACTTCAGATTCATACTCCCAACTACATGTTTTTGGCTGTAAATACTAGAGGATTAAGGGGCTAGAGGCATGGCCCAGTTGATAGAGCACTAGCCAAACAGGGACTGAGTTCGACTCCCAGTCTTGGACCTAGGAAAAAAGAAAGTAAAACTTAGAAGATTAAAATGTAAATGTAAAGCCGGGTGCCGGTGGCTCATGCCTGTAATCAATAGCTACTCAGGAAGCTCAGATCTGAGGATTGCAGTTCAAAGCTAGCCCAGGCAGGAAAGTCCATGAAACTCTTACCTCCAATAAACCACCAGAAAACCGGAAGTGGCATTGTAGCTCAAGTGGTAGAGTGCTAGCCTTGAACTGAAGAGCTGAGGGACAGTGCCCAGGCCCATAGTTCAAGCTCCATGACTGACAAAAATAAAATAAAATAAAAAATACAAAATAAAAAAATGTAAATCTACTTCCTGCTTTCCAGACAGAGATCTTTGTTGAGTATTGTTACTGATGGCTGTCTTTTGATAACAATACCTTTGTGATCACTTTCCCCTTTTTATTTTTATTATGTCTATGGACTATTTTATTAGGTGCATTACTTTGTTTGGACTTTTGTAATAGACCATCATAAGTGGGTTGCTTACAAACAATACAGATTTATTTTACACTGGGTATGCAGTCCTAAAGCAAGGTAGATCCAATGCCCAGTCCTCTAACAGACCGGTGCCCATCTAGCTATGTCCTGATGGTGGGCAGGACTGGCTTGCTCTGTGGGGTCTCTTTTTATAATGACATTGATACCATTCATGAAGCCTTGGTTCTCACTATAAATTCACCTCCCAAAGCCTTTATGAATCTCCTTATGAATATCCAAAGCATGCAGACCATAGCATCTTATTTTCACTAAATGCTTATCTTTAATTCCAGGAGTACTTAGAAGTTTACCTGTTAATATATTTGAAAATAGTTATTATCAGGATTGGCAGAGTGGCTAAAGTGAGACTGACTACTTAAGCAAGTACAAGGCTCTAAATTTAAACCCCAGTACCATAAAACAATGATAAGCTAATAACCTCAATACTTTTTTCATTTTTCATCAAGTCATATAACTGATGGACTTGGTGTACAAGAAAAGTAAATTTTAAACTATAGATACCTTTGAAGTCATTATACTTATGAACACCTCAATGTCATCATAATAATAGAAATTTCAGAAGAATAGTATGGAATATTTTATAACCCTAAAATGTCAAGTGGTATGAATCATGTCAGGACAGGAAAATGTATTTTGAGACATAGTATGTGAGACATAGTATTCATTTTGAACAAGAATATGGAAAGCAATGACTTAGAATTATTCTATCAATTTGAACCAAGTAAAAAAAATCATCATTGTAAACAACAAAATGTGAACAGTAATAGGAATCTAAAAAGTTGATGACTGACACTTTAGAAATGCTCACTTCTGTGAGATATAAAAGTATACAATAAAGTTATTAAAATGGAAATGAAATGGCCCAAGAGATGTGCTTTGATATTTCTGGTGAACAGTAGAGGGAAGGTGGCCAAATGCTAAACTGACCTGGTTTAAATCATCCACTACAGTTTCTATGTTGGAGACTTAATCCCCAAGTTCATATGTTGATAGTATTTGGTGCCAGGAACTTTGGGAAATAATAGGGTTAGATGTAGTCAAGAGGATTGGCATCTGTGATGGTATTAGTGGCTCTATGAGAAGAGAAGACAGATTAGAGCTTGCATGCTCCCTCTCTCTTGCATGCCATACCACTTTCAATCTTGGACTTCTATCCTTCAGAACTATAGGAAATGAACTTCTTTATACATGACTTAATCTTCTTCTTTCTCCTCCTCCCCATCCCCCCTCTTTCTCCTTCTTCTTGTTGATCATGGGGCTTGAACTCTGGGCCTGGACACTGTCCTTCAGCTCAAGGCTTGTGCTCTACCACTTGAGCCACAGCACCACTTCAGGTTTTCTGAGTGGTTTATTGGAGATAAGAGTCTTGGAGGATGCCAGGCGCTGGTGGCTCACGCCTGTAATCCTAGCTACTCAGGAGGCTGAGATCTGAGGATCGCGGTTCAAAGCCAGCCCGGGCAGGAGAGACCGTGAGACTCCTATCTCCAATAAACCACCAGAAAACCGGAAATGGCGCTGTAGCTCAAGTGGTAGAGCACTCGCCTTGAGCTAAAGAGCTGAGGGACAGCGCCCAGGCCCAGAGTTCAAGCCCCACGACCGAACAAAAAAAAAAAAAAAAAAGAGTCTCGGAGGAGTCCTGCCTGAGCTGGCTTTGAACTGCGATCCTCAGATCTCAGCCTCCTGAGTAGCTAGGATTATAGGCGTGAGCCATTGGCACCCGACCTTTTAGTTTTCTTTAAGACATTTTTTTTCTGTTTCCTATGATGGCCTTGAATTTGCTATATAGCCCAGGCAGGGTTCCTTTTTTCTTCAGCCTCACAAATGCTGGGATTACAGGTATATACCAGCATATCTGGCTATAGTATTCTTTTTATAGTGACACAAAATAGGATGCATTGACTCTGGCATCAGGGAAACCAAGGTTTAGAATACAACATTCCCATTCTGCCCTGGTGATCTTGCATAAACACTTCTTTCTCATTATCTGCATAATGTGGATAAGACACCAATTCCATTGAGAGTCAGGACACTGACATGGTAGGAAAAAGGCTGCTCACTATTAGAGTGCAATCAGAATACATTATTAGATACTAAGCAGTGTCTTCCACACAGGTAACACACTTTGGAGCAGTATCCAGTCATACTACTGTAGGGAGCAGGGTATGGAATCAGAATAGGAGAGGCTTCTGATCTACATCCTAGAAGGTACCCCCCTCTCTAACAGTGTATTTATCATGGTTATAAGATGAAGGCACAGTGAATAAGTATTTGTGGAACTAATGCTATCATAGCAACTTCCTACATTCACCTGGCTCTATGATCAAATGACTCACTTCTGTCAGAATGAGCTGATGTTGGGGTCATCCACAGTCCCACAGGCCTTTTAATTGTGAGAAGCAATGAGAACAACCAAATAGAAGTGGAGGTGTCCTTAAACAGAGAAAGGGAAGAAAATTAGGAGAGAATCAAATGGCCACCAGTTAGTGCGTGGGATCTGACACCTGCTGTAGAGACTGACTCTTTTCTGAGCATCTTCATTCATTTAAAGTCCTGCTCCATGTCCTCTCTCAAGTTTCATAACCACAGCTTTCATTTCCTCCCGGATGGCTGGCACCCATTAGGTAATGCATTCTTCTTTGAATCGCTTTCCTTCCCTCTAACTTCCTCTCTGTTTGGTAATAATTGCACACAAGCCTAAGATGATGTTAAGGTTTTGCTAATATTGTCCATTGGCAATATCTCATTACTTTGCATTTCATTGCCTTTATGGCTATGTGTATACTCTAAGAACACTAAGTTTTAGGAAAACAATGTCTCAGCCCCACCCCCTTTGTGATAAGTGTTGCAAATCACGCTGTCTCCCAAGTATCTACCATTCTAGCCTTCCTTGGGCCCAACTACCATGCCTTTCATCCTCAGAGCTCATGCAGCGCCTGGCACAGAGCAGTGAACGGAGGATAAAAGCCAGAATATGCAGTGAATACCAATTACTGCAGACCTAGCTCTAAATGCTTCTTTCAAGTCCTGGGAGAACATGAGTGTAGGAAGTGAAACTCGATGAGTCTGGGTTTCAATTCCTGCCCGGCTATTGACTATTGACGTAATCCTTGCTAAATCATTTAACATCTCTGCTTTAATGTTCTCCTCTGAGACTGCAGGGAAGAGGGAGGGAGAGGAAGGAAAGCATTGAGGTTAGTCATGTTTAGTCATTAAAGAACTTAGCATTCATGTAGACAATTTAAATGTGGCTGCACAGAGCTGGGCTAGGTTTGCTAAAAGAGGTCAGGAAAATTCTCATAATCACTGAGTAGCCAAGAAAGAATGTGCCGGAACATCATTAAAGTGCCGTAGAAATATCATTTATCAGGATGATATGAGTTTTCCTTCTATGTTAGGCATCATTTTCTATTTCCTACTGTTTACATTTAAAATGTTGGGAAACTTTATCTCCTTTGCCCTAGCCCTGCATCTGAAATGCACACTCGTTCCTTGGGATTCCTCTTTCCCTCTCTGCAGCAGCAACTCAGGA
Source organism: Dipodomys ordii (assembly GCF_000151885.1). NCBI lineage: Eukaryota > Metazoa > Chordata > Mammalia > Rodentia > Heteromyidae > Dipodomys > Dipodomys ordii. The sequence continues at coordinate 34,968,508 of NW_012267218.1, forward strand.
TCTCACTCACAACCTCAGCCCCACCCTGCAATGCCTCGCTGAGCTCTTCCAGTGGGCAGCTCCAGTGGTATGTTTCTCAGACACTCAGAACTCAGTGGGTCCCACTTGGGAATTTATTATGTCTTCCAAACCTTCTCTGTCTGTCCTTCCTATGAGAAGAGGTTGTTATCCACATGGTTGTGCTAGGAAGGTGGGAATCACCGAGTGTCTTTTCGTTCTCAGCTTCCATGCCCAATTGTTAGCAAATCCTAGCCATTCTCTTCCTCTACCAACTTCTTTGCTCCTTCTTCCCTATCCCCACTCCTCCTACCTTAGTTCTGGTCCTCATTCCTGCATCTCTGCTCCATAGCTATATCCTTCACTGATCTGCTGCTTTTGAGATTCACTTGCCTCTCATCTGGCTATGACTCTCTACTTCCAGAGTGGCTTTTCTTAAATCTGGTAAGATTTCCCTGGCTTAAAACCCTTCCACGAGTCTCCATTGCTGTGGCATACTGCTTACATACCTCATGTGGCTTATGAGGTCCTCCCCACCATGATTCTTCCTACTCGATCCTATCCGTTAACCTCTGCTCTACCTTCTGGGCCTCACTCCACTCATGAAGACAAGAATGCTTCCTACTTTACTCTTCATGCCTTCGCCTCCAGGGCTCATCCCTGATCTGTATGGTGTGAGAAAAAATGTCTTGTTTGTCAAAGTGTGTTGCTTAAAAATTTCTGCTTTGATCGGGGATAAGGAAAGATTTTTGAAATGTAAGGTTTCATCTTAACTGTTTTTTTCCAAGATGGAATTAAGACAACCTCAGGTTGTTCAAGAAATTGCAGAGGGTGCTGGTGTATCTTGAGATTCCTTGTGTTCTGTTCATCAAAGTCAACCTTATGTAAATACATTTTACCCTATTCAAACTAGCCAATCACAAGAAGATTGTGAACATGAGCTCAACCAATCTGAGCAGAGGGGCGGGGCCTGCTGCAGTAGGGGTAAATATGGGAGCGGACTTCCTGCTCTGTGTGCTTGCTTGCTGTATTTTTGGCTGATAGCGCCCTCCTGCAGAAGTAAATTTTGCCTTGCTGAGACAAGTGTTTATTTTCATGTCTATCATTGTGACTCCAGTGGTCCTTTGCGGGCATATGAAGCACTTGCTTATTTTCAAGATTCACAACCTTTCCATTGCCCACCCTCTCCTCTGTATGTGTGCTGCAGGGTGGACAAACAGCGTAAGCTGAACAATATTTTGTTTGATGTATTTACTTACGTATCTTTCCTGCCCAAGTACATCAGGAGTTCCTGACCCCCCCCCAAGAAAAAAAGAAAGGAAGAAAGAAAAAGTGATTTATTTGCCATTCTAGGGCTTGGCTTGGTGCAAAGCATGCAATGAGCTCTCAGAAATACTGAATGAATACACGAGTTAGTACTGTTGCAGGCTCCGTCGGTCACTTACTGTGGTTTACACAAAGCACTTACATAGCCCAGCATACGGAGCTTATGGTCTTCAAAACCTCCAGCGTAGGGTTTTCTGAAAGTCAAAGAAGATAATTTACTAACTCAACATGGGGCTCATAGTACCATGCTGAGCAAAAGCATATATGGTTGCTCTGATGCCATGAAACCATAGTCTACTTAGAGAGAAAAAAATAAATAAAATAAAATGCAAAATCACAACTGGTACCAGGAAAGGTCTATGATGGAATGATCAGGAAAGTCAAGGAAGCCTTTCTAGAGTAAAAGATGATGATGGTTGAGGAGGAGCTGGTAGGTGAAGAGGAGGAAAGTGTTTTCTTAGACAGGGACCTGCATGAGCAAAGGCCAATCAGAGGACAGCACTTACAAGAACCCAAAGGAAAACAATTTAGGAGCAGAGGGCAAGAGTGAATGAGGGACAAGAAGAAGCTCAAAAGCCAAGTGTAAGTGTGTCTTGCAGCCCTGGCTTAGTGCAGAGAAAATGCAATGTCAATTTTCCTGGCCTTAACTTACCTCATTTTTTATTTCCCAAGATTTAGGAAAAAACCTAGAGAAAAAAAGCAAAACTGGGGAAAATTATTAATAAAAATTATAAAATGTATAATTGTATTATATATAAATTGTAAAAATTATTGTATTTTGTTGGAAATTAAGTGCCAGTCCTTTTCCTCAAAAATTTTGACCAAAAAGGACAAGTCCTTTTCATCCTGAGTACTCCTAAAAGAAGTGGGTAAAAGGGCTGGGATTCAGGGTCCAGCTTTGAAACTTCCTTCAGCAGAACTGAAGAAGCCATTATAATTAATAGTTAATAACTGAGATTTGAAAAATAGTATGGTAAATCATTAAAGAGGCGACTCACAAAACATCCACAAATGGAGATCACAAGAATGGATGTCCATCATGAAATATTGTTTTGATAATTAAATGCTATCTTTTTCTCATTCATTGAAAGGGTGATGATAGCCAAGTAACCACTTCAATATTGTTGCTGCAATCAATAGAAACATTTTCCAAATCCATGGCAAAGGTACCTGGCTTGGCTGTCCACCCATCAGACAAGCTGTGGCAGGGATGTAGTTACCCACACACTGTGATGCTGCTGAGCTATTGTTCTTTTCTCTGCTCAGTTCTGACAAGGTCCATACGTTAGCAACTTTCTTCCTCCTGGAAGCAGAGGAAAGTGTTAATCAGTATAATGACATCTGTTTCTCATTGGTAAGAAACTCTTACTGGGGCTACAGGAAAACACAGAGCAGGAAAATGTCTATAGGTTAGTATGAAGTAAAAACAAAAAAGAAAATCAAGCAGAGTCCCAAGGATCTTAGTATGCTTCTAAGCAAAGAGAAGAGGAACCATCATGCTTATGATAACACACACTATTTGCCATCCTCCAGAAATGTCGCAGCAGAGGACAGGGCAAGGCAGAAAGTCTGAAGACTGCTGCAATGTGGTCAAATTCCATTACTGAAGTTCCCATGCTCCTGTGGGTCTATCCAGGCTTCCTGGGTACAGAGTGTGCCACACCATAATGAACACTTGCTCCTTGGAGCAATCAGTGATGGAATGTGGATTACTTTTTAATTTCGGGGCTATGACTCAATAAATAATTTAGCAATCTATGGGAGTTCCAGAGTGCACATTAATCTCACTTCTTTCCCTCTGAGTTTCTCATCAACCTAGTCATATTTGAGCCTCTTTTGGTGTTTTATTTCTGGAACCCCTGGTTGGGCCAGGGGAGGGGTCAACAGAGGGGTGCAGGCTGAATTGGAGGTGGTAAAATGAGCTTCTTAACCCTTCTTCCAAAATGAAGCTTCCTTCCAATCCCCATCATAGCCTCCTCTTGGATGAAGGAGAGGAGTGATGTGCAGCTCTAATGGACAATTAGAGAGAGTGAGAAGCAGGCCCTAGGGAAGTCTCCTTAGCCACACCCAGCCAAAGAAGGCTCAGACTCTTCTGGGCAAGAATGAATGAAACCACAGAAGGGCTAAAACCCTTCCCTCTACTTCCAGTTGGAAGAATGTTGCTAACTTATGGAACTTGTCAGAACTGAACAGAAAAAGAACAATAGCTCAGCACCATCACCATGTTTGAGTAACTACATCTGCCACAGCTTGTATGATGGAAGAGTGTGTTGACAGGTGGACAGCCAAATCTCTTTGCCATGGATTTGGAAAATGTTTCTATTGGTCACAACAACTTTATCTTGAAATTTTAATTCAGTAAACAATATTGAAGTGGTTATTTGACTATCATTGCCCCTTCAAAGAATGAGAAAAAGACAGTACTTAATTATCAAAACAATATTTTGTGGTGGACATCTATTCTTGTGATCTCCTTATGGAGATGTTTGTGGATGTTTTGTGAGTCACTTCTTTGCTGACTTTACCATACTATTTTTTAAAATCTCAACCATGGTTGTAGTGAACTTTTATAATCAGGCTTATCCATGTTGATAGCAATCTATTCAGAAAAAAATTAAGAGTGCATATGTAAGTACAAAATTCCTAAAGAACACTACTTGAATTTCATGGGCTTTATATGCTTTTGTTTGAGGCCTTTGGAGAGAAAAATCCAAACAAACAAAGAATCAGACTATGAACTGACTTTGATCAATGTAGAGCAAGACTGCCAAATAGCTTCTTTCTCAGCCATATTTTTTTGGCTTGAATTATTTTCCTAATTACTTCCGCTCTCACTTTATCCATGTCAACACAGATAAAACAGCAGGGCCACAACTGGAAAAAAAACTGCGGAGGTAGAAAGAAACCAGCCTTTCAGAGCCAACTGTAATAATCCATACAGTGTTTTATAGAGTATAAATCACATTTACACACTTTTAGATTCTGAGTTGATTTCACCTTCTGCCACGTAGGATGCAGAATGGCTCTGGGGAAAAGGTAGCAATGATTAAAGTCAGGTTAATAAGAATCTCATATTCTTTGCCAAAGTAAAATAAAGAGCTGCTGTGTCTTCACTAACTAGCATTGTTTTTATTCTGCTACTTATAGCATTTAGAGCTCATTTAATGGAGTCAATAAATCAGTGTAGATAACCTTTTGCTATAGTGTGGTTGCTTGTCCAAGCTCTATAAATCTGACATTTCATTTAGCGAACATTGAAGCAAGTTTATCTTAATCATTGAATAATAGTAATTTTTCTTACACTAAAGAGAGAAAGGCCTGCATGAATGCAGGTCTCAGATAATCTAAAAATCCTCAGTTGAGTTTCTATATTCCATCATCCAGAAAGTATCATAAATGAGTACCAGAGAATGGGCTGAATATTGGTTTTCTTGTTTCTTGTAGTTTTCTTTTGTCTTCTCTTGGCTAATTACTGAAATGGTCCAATGCAGGGTAGTAAGAAGGAAGGTAAGGGAAAATCCAGGATAAATTGGCCCTTGAACAACTGAGAAATGACAGTGCACCCACACTTTTAGCTTCATAATCTAGACCTCATTGAATCTGAAACATAAAGATATGAATTGGTAACCTAGGTGATTTGTCTGTCATGTGATAGTTGAAGAATGAATTCCAAATAAGCCTCTTTTATCTTTTTACGAATGAACTGTTGTTGTTTTGAGATTTTTCCTTTTTTATATGTCAAGAATTAGCTCCGTGTGTGTGTGTGTGTGTGTGTGTGTGTGTGTGTGTGTGTGTGTGTGTGTGCATGCTGGTACTGGGCTTGAACACAGGACCTGGGCACTGTCCCTTAGCTCTATTTCTGGCTTTTTGGTAGTTTATTGGAAATGAAAGTCTCACGTATTTTCCTGTTTGGTCTGGCTGGGCTGGCTCTGACTACAACCCTCAGATTGCAGCCTCCTGAGTAGCTGGGATTACAGGTGTGAGTCACCTGCAGAAATCAGATTTTAGAAGCAGAAGATAAATCATTTTAGCAGTAAAGATTTTCTCTTACTGTACTTCCTCTTTTTTAGAATAAACTTTAGGAAGAAGAAGGAATATAGTTATCATGGGACTTAATTTAAAATCTTGGAACAACATAAACCACTTAAATTTAAAATCATTTTAGGATCTTTTCACAACATGTTTTAAAACCACTTGATTTCTACATTTAAGCTAAGTTAATTGCATGAGACAAAAACAGATTTTTCTAATGTTTTGTAGACAACATACCAGTTGATTGACTAAAATTTAGTTTTTCAGTTAGTCATATGAACTTTTAATCTTCAGCTATAAAAAGTAATTTAGTGCTGTTATTTCCAAATGTTCAATTTGTTCAGCCTTTTGATTTTTTAGTGCTTATGTTCTCAGAAGTAATTACAAAGGGCAATAGTAGTAAATATTAAATACTATACTGGGATCTGGAGTTTAAATAAAATGTGCTTGGATAATTGAAATGAAGACATTGCTTCTTACTGTGCCTCTAATTGTCTCATAATTTAAAAAAGCACAGTGCAAAATGATGTGAATACATACATGAGGTAACTCTTCTGGGACTGTCTAATCTTATCCATAGAAACACACACAATTTAAATTTTATGTAAGCCTTTTATCTACTGATAAGGATAACTGAACATGAAACACTTCAGTGAAGACTTAACCATATGGGGAGAATCTCTCCCTCCACTGTTTCTCTTCTTCTATGGTTTATTTGAAATTTATGGTGGGCACATTTGCAGGAAAAGAATATCTTTATGATCTCCAGCAGCTGTTTGGTATTTTATCATGAAATGTTTTCACAGCTGAAGATACAGTATTCTGCTTCTAATGCACTGCACTTGTTGCCATGTGTATGCAAGATGTGGGTGTCTAATAAATACTATTTGACTAGAAGACTTAATTTAGCCATGACATTTTCTGAATGCTTATGATTCACCTACCTCCATGGTGCTCAAAGATGCACTTGGATTTGGATTTTGTAAAAGTTAGGGAGAAAACTTTAAAAAGCATCGCCAGGCTAAGTGACAGTGGTTCACGCCTGTAATCCTAGTTACCCAGGTGGCTGATTGCTGAGGATCACAGTTTGAAACCAGCCTCATCTCCAATTAACCACCAGAAAACCAGAATGGAGCTGTGGGTCAAAGTGGTAGAATGCTAGCCTTGAGTGAAAAAGTTCAGGGACAATGCTCAGGCCTGAGTTCAAGCCCCACCACTGACAAAAAGAAAAAAAAGGAAAAAGCAATGCTTGCTTCTCTTCCAAAAAGTTCAGACTGATGGGCTTGCTTATTCTTTATCAACCCATTTACAGCCACAGATGGTCCCTGCTCTAATCCAACCATTTTGCAAATATGGGATGAAAATGTCAGCTGAGAAATGAGGAAGTGAATGGGTGGGTCATCATGAATCCATCATTGCTACAAGAGAGATGGTTCAACCTAAAGATTGATGTTGGGTAACTTTGCTATAGGAAAGGAAGCTGAATTGTTACATAATTCTTAGATTCAGTAGTTGAGCTGGGCAAGGCCTTCAGGGAAATGAGCCTGGTTGAAACATATAGACTTTTATTTTCTTTTTTTGAATATTTGAAGTTGGTCTAATCAATACTAATTTTAATTTTAATAGGTTATGAAAACAAGCTATGCAAAATATCTGTACGTATACATACAAGCATGAATATATATATAGCATATATATAAACACACAGCTTGATCATAACATTAAGTTTCTTGATAAGTGGTGAATTATCTCTCTCTCTCTCTCTGTGCTAGTACTGGGGATTGGCTCAGAGCCTGCACACTTTGCACACTGTCCCTAGCTTGTTCACTCAAAGCTGGTGTTCTGCCCCTTAGGCCATACCTCCACTCCAGGCTTTTTGCTGGTTAATTGGAGATAAGGACTTAGCTTTGTGGATTGGCTTTGAATCAGGATCCTCAGATCTTAGCTTCTAAGCTTCCTGACAGGTATGAGCCACTGCTACCCAGCTAAATGATGAACTCTGAAAAAGAACTATAGAAATTAGTAAGAGTTCAAGAGTACTCAAACAGCTTTTTACAAACCTGATACTTTCCAAAGCTCAAACTTCTAAATGAATGAAAGTATACATTCCTTATTGAAATCATAAGTTCTATAATTTTTTTAAATTTTTGTTTGTAGATTTAATTATATTCCTATATGTTGTACAATGACCTTGTACAGACCTTTTTTTTCATAAAAGTCAGACTTTCCTGTGGTTTTGCTTATTCCTGATTGTGTGTGCTGGGCGTGGGGAGTTCTTGTCTCCTCCTCTTACCGTTCTGTCCACTCACTGAAACACCAGCTCCTCTGTGAGACACCCTAGTGTTCCTTTCTTTCTCCTGCTTCTCCACAGCACTTCCTCTGTCCTGTATCTTCTGTTCATGTTTCCCATCACAGCTGTCACCTGAGTACCGTGAACTCCTGGAGGGCAGCAAGCCGACTCGTACTCACCTTGGAGTTACGAGTGCTTATTAAGGCAGGCCCCTTTACGGATGGACTCTGTGACCATCAGTAAATCAATGTGGCTTTTCCTACTGAATCAGCTAAGCGGGGCCTTGGCTTCGGCCTTAGATGTTGTTGTCAGGGATTGTGCAGATTTGTGTTGAAAAGGGAAAAAGAAATAGCTCTTTTGAAATCTTCTGTTTAAGTTTAATCTTAACAGATCTTACAAAAACTGTGCCTCCGTGTTCAACTTTGTCAGTGTCTTGCACGGTTGGAACCCTCCTGCAAGAAGCAAGGCTTGCCCCTTCAGGGTCCCAAGTCCAGTTCCCATCAGTCACTCTGGAATACTAAAGGCAAAGCTGGAGAAAGCACCTATGAAAGAGGTATTTCATTCCTAAGGAGGCTTAATAGTGCATTTATTCATTTTCACAATCCTATTATACTGCAAATGCGCTAAGCCTCAAAAATGCTTGCTGTGCATTGCTGCTTGCTTTATCCAGGCACCAAATCAAAAAGCATCTCCTCAATGTGCATATGCTGAGAGTGCTTTGGAAAACACCCTAACAGATGGCAGTGCACAAGGACTTGACCTTGTGGACAAGGCTGTAGCTAACAATGTGTTCATTTAATGCTTCTAGGTACCTAAGAGAGAACTTGCCTTTCTTTCAGTAATGAACCCTTAAAGAAAATCAAGTACTGTAACATAATGGTCAAGAGCAATTGCTTTGAAATTCAACAAGCAAGCCTCAAATTCTTCTCTAGCTAGGTTACAGGACTAACTCACCCCAGTTTGTCTCAACACTCATGATTTTAGCAATGAAAATTTTATCTCCCCCCAAATTTCCTGTGTAAAGACAGATACTTGATTATCCTAAAATATAGCATCATCTTCATTCACATCATTTACTTTCTCTATAAAGTGAGAATGACAGGCATGCCTGCTGTTTAAAAGATGTGTATTGCTTCTTCCCCGCCTTTGCACCTTAGGTTAAATTGTGTCTCTTTATAGAGGCCTGAGCATTATCTAAAGCAATCCACTCCTTCTTACTGATAACCTTTCTAATCTTTCCCAGCACTTGGATTTGTCAAGCATCTGTTGTATAAGTCAGGTTACAGGCTAAGCTATTATAATAAAGAGTATAACAATAGAATGGTTCAAGCAAGTTAGAACTTGCTCATTTGTCAGTTCAGAGGTAGGTGAGTAGCTTGGTTAAGGGTCTGCACCATGAGATCAACTGGAGATCCAGATTCCTTTGGTCTTGTTGACCATTACTACCTCAGGTGTACCCTTCATTCACATTGTCAAAGCTGATGTAACAAGACCATATTCATGATCTAGCTCTCGGGAAGGACAACACTTACTTCTCCAAGGATTTCGTCCAGAAGCAACACACATCACTTCTGTTCATGTCTCAGTCATATGTCCATATCTAGGGGAAAGTGGGGATATGTCCTAAGCTAGATGGTCATATGCTTAAATTCCTTGGTGAGAGCGGGGTGGGTGGTCCTGGCACTGGAGGTCAATTAGCAATCTCCACCAGGCCTGCACAATTGTGGTTTTGTTTGCTGTTTGTTTCTATCCTTGATTGGTCCAGAGGCTATTTATGTGATTCACTACTCGATCTCCAGAAACTGGAAGATGTTTTTCCCCCAAATATACTGAGGACCTAGTTGTTTTGAACTCAAGGCCTACTGATAAATTGGATGAATAAAGTTAAAACCAAAATGTGGAAAGCTGTCAAGTTTATTACCTCATTATTAGGTTAGATTTATCTTCCTTTCTCTTAAGGTATTACTAAGAATCTTATTTAGAATTTCCATTTTTGCATTGACTCATGACTGCCTATTGCATGTACTCAAACAAAAGTGTTGAGTTCTATTTTTCCTAGTCAGGAAAAGTAGGATTCATATGTAGTATTCAAATGTGTTAGGAAACAATTTTGGAACTATTACCTTGCAATTAAGAGAATAAATCTGAAGCATTTCAGTTTACAATTTTCTCAAACAGTATCATTTAAAAAAATATGATCTCTCTGAGATCATCCAACAATGATCAGTAGCTAACAGGCAATTGGATTTCTCTCTTCTCCAAATATAAGGACATTTACTTTACCAACTTCCAGGTAAACAAAAATAACATATTAAATATTATATATGAATTTGGGGGTAAAATAGCCAAAAAAGAAAGAAATTATATGTGCACTCTGGCCTGTTTCTTGACATGTAGGGAAAAATGGATTCCCTGTTATCTTTACAACTGTTTTGGTGAGGAAGTATTTATTTCGAAAACTATTTTGTGTTGAGGAACAGATTAAATTGCAGCTAATTGTTGACCAAATTATATAAAAAAACAATATTTACATGGAATTGACTTCTGTTTATGGCTCATTTTGTTCATGTGGTCCTTCAGAAGGCTGAAGCACAATTTTTAGTAGTAGAGGACACCACACATCAGATATGGAAGATAATGTTCTGCAGATTTTTTAGGAGTTTTTTTAAAACCATGAGAATTTAATGCTGTATTGAATTATTGACATAGTAATTCATTGCTGGCTCCTTTCCAGGACACATTTGGTTTTGCCTTCTGCTTGTGTCTTATGAAATCTTACAGAACAAAGGAATAGAATATCCTTTTCAGTCTTTTGTTTAGTCGAGGTTTTTACCTAGACCACTGTGTTTATAATTTCTATTTTGCTATTAAACATGATAGGCTAATTTCAGACTACTCAGGAAAGATTGCCTGTGAGATGATGTACGAAGTTTAAATGTAACATATAGAAATTCAAATCATTCTCTGAATGTGTTGTCTCAACATTGAAGCATCAGCTTCCTTGGACGTTCGTTACCTCTTCTTCAGCACAGGGAAGTTTTTTTGTATTCTTCAAGATTGAATTCCACCCATACTTGGAGGTGCACATACATAATATCAGCACTGGGAGGCTAAGGTAGAAAGTTTCTGAGTTTGAGGCCAATCTGGACTACATAGTGAAATCCTGTCTCAAAAACAAAACAAAACAAAAAATTCCCAAACAAAAAACCAGCCAAAATTCAAAAACAAAAACAAATGACAATAAACCCACAAACAACAATAATAAAAAAAATAGAGCTCAAATATCTTCACTTCTCTGAAACTTCTCTCACCAGGAACTTCTACAGTAAAAAGACATTCTACTGAGTTCTTCTCCAGTGTCTTTGTGAGTTCCCATGTCCAAAGAACCTAGACTTGCTAAAATGCAAGTCTTAATGAATGACTATTACTTGTTACCATCTACTTCAACTTCTCTCTTTCTCTGTCTCACTCTGTTTTATAATTTTTTGTTTCTATATTTATCTTTGGTATTTCCTATTACCTCTGTATTGTTGAATCCTGCTCCTTCTTTGCCACGTGTTTATTTAGTTCTTTAAGTTTGAAAATAGCAGTTTAACACAAAGAATGTTTTCCTAAGGTATTTTAACATGCTTCACAGTAAAGTTAAAAAAAAAACATTAGAATGTATTTACGTCTCAGAGCTTCATAGTCTCATCAAAGAATGATATATTTCCAGCTGGGCTGGGATGTAGCTTAGTGATAGACTCTTTCGAGCCTCAGTCCCTTGGGTTTGTTTGGCGGAGTGCTGAAGGGGAAAAAAAAATTCATGTACTCCCAAGACAGTCATTGAGTTGTTGATAATAGCAAAACAGCATAAATGCCCAACTGAAAGAGAATAGTTGAATGAATGTTAGAACATGCCTTTCATGTTTTGACCTGAACATACCTTTCATGACCTGACAACTTCATGCCCATAAATTTACTCAACATGACCCAAACCAGAATGTTCCCAATATATAGAAAGGTATTTTTGGACTAGTCATTTGAGCTGCTTTTTTTAAGAGTGTAAAAAATTATTTATTTTTATTTTTTACTGTTATTATAAAGGTGATGTACAGAGGGGTTAAAGTTACATAAGTCAGGTAAGGACTATATTTCTTTTTGGACAGTGTCACCGCTTCCCTCACGCCCTTTTTGCTCTCCCCTCGGGTCACTTTTTTACTCTAGAATGATCCTACTGTCCTTGCTTCCTATGCTTTGGTAATACAGTTCCATATTCCTCGCTGATCCTCTTGGCCTGAGGTCCCATCACTTCCCAAGGTCTCCCGTGGTACTCTGCATGCTCTGTCCTCATCACTTCACCTTTGTCTTTGCTGTCAGTTCTGTCCCTCACAGCAGGGCCTGCTGCTTCCCCCTGTCTGTCTATCATCATACGCATTTGAACAGCTTCAGTTTTGCTCCCCCCACAATTGCAACCTTTCTCCACATCCCAGAAAAATGCATTGTATTTTAATGGGTTATCATGCAGGTTACACTAGGTTACATTAATATTTTAAGTATCACCATAAGTGTGCATTTGACTGAAAATTTGCATTATTATCAAAATTGCACATGTTTTAAACTTATTGCTTGTAATTTACTGCCCCTTTTCTCTCTGGTAATTAAAGAAAAGAGAATGGAAGGGAAGAAATGTTGACGTGGTATCCTGGCAGAGAACCAAAAACCACTTGGATCAATATTCCAAACTCTGGCACTTCAGTGGTTGAGTTATTGCCCTGCCGTAGACTTAGAGAATCATGATATTAGCAAAGGGTATTCATCTTTCTCATCTCTTCCTTGTTGAGCATGGCTGACTCTAGGACCTATTTTCTATACAAAAAGCAGAATAAATTTTCAACATAGCTATTTATTGGGTATAATTTCTGATTTTTAAAAATCTCTTTATTGTTATTAAGTAGTTGTACAGAGAGGTTACAGTTCCATAAGTCAGGATCTGAGTACAATGCTTCTTAATCAGTGTCACCCTTCCATCATTCCCTCCCATTTCCCCCTCCCATTTCTACCCTCCTTATGTGGTTCCATTTTTACATAATGTACACTGATCATATAAACATATGTTTTTATTTTTATTTATTGTAGTGTCAGGGATTGAACTGGGGATTGAACCTAGGGCCTTGCATATGCTGGCAAATCCTCTGCCACTGAGCTATGCCACTAACCCACGTCTGTCTGTCTATCTGTCTGTCTGTCTGTCTGTCTGTCTGTCTGTCTGTCTGTCTGTCTGTATGTGTGTATATGTATATGTATGTCAGTGAATTCACAGACATGCACTCTCTCCAGGCTGTTTCATTCACAGCTGACACTCTACTACTTAAGTCATACCTCCATGTCTCCAGTTTTGCAGGTTAGAGTTAAGAGTCTCTCAGATTTGTCGGCCTGTGCTGGCTCTGAACCATGATTCTCTTGAGTAGCTAGGATTACAGATCTGAGCAACCTAGTCTATATTTTTATGTTGAGTGTATGTAAACATGTGTGTTAGAGCAAATATTTACATTTGAATCAATTGATGTGTCCTAAATTTCAGCTCTATGATAGGATATGCCAAGTTTGTCATCCACCCATAACATGAGGTTAGTCTTCAAAATCCCAAACTAAATGTATTAAATATATTTCAGGACTAGCAGAACATGTAAGGTAGATTTTGAAAACTGGAAGAGACAGTACATACTATATAAAGGCAAAGTGGTAGCTAATGATAATTACATTTAAAAATAACAGCAATCTCCTTGCTCAGGTACTTCAGCCTGTGAGAATTTGAAATCCATTTTGATGTACTGTCAGACAAATCAAATCCTGAACACATGTTTTCTTATCATAACCACTTAACATTTTTTTATGAGAAATGGACACTGACCAGCTACAGAGTCAGCTTTGTGTGGTGATGATTTCTTTTTTCTTCACTGTCTTATTAGCTGGTGTGTGACTCAAAATGCAGAGGTATTTAGCTTTGCTTTTAAGAAGCTTGCTGCAAGCCAGGCAGTCTTCTTTAATCTTCATGGCGATGTCAAAGAACATAATTGATAATAGTTTTTTGAATCAAGTCACTTCAAATACAAGTGTTGTTCTGCCATGTCTGTCTGTGTTCCTAACAGAAAGTTCCTTAACCCTCTAAGCTCTAGTTTCTTCATAAACAAGATGGAAGTGATGTGAAAAATACATTTCCTAGACTGTTTAAAGGTGGGGTAAGACAATCCATTGAATTGTCCCTGTGAGCACATAGTAAGAATGTATTGAAGAGACCAAGGGGTTTCCTGAGAGTTTAGTGATTTGTGGGTCACAACCCTAGCCTGGTGCTGGTGGCTCACACCTGTAATCCTAGCTTAGACTCAGGAGGCTGAGATCTGAGGATAATGGTTTGAAGCCAGCCTGGACAAAAAGAAAAAATGTCCCATGAGACTCTTATCTCCAACTAACCATTCACAAAACCAGAAGTGGAGCTGTGGCTTAAAGTGGTAGAACTCTAGCCTGAGCAAAAGAGCTCAGGGACCAGTGCCCAGGTCCTGAGTTCAAGCCCCAGAATGATAAAAAAAAAAAAAAGGATAACACAACCCAGACACACCATGCAACACATTCTGCCATGTCCCCTGCTGGCTATACTATACTATAATACTATAATACTGTGTGTCCCTCATGCCAGCCACAACAGAGCAGGTCATAATACATTGCATGCCACATCATGCACGTCATAATACATTGCATGCCACATCATGCACGTCATAATGCATTGCATGCCACATCATGCATGTCATAATGCATTGCATGCCACATCATGCACGTCACATCATCTTCCTGGCCGTGTCATCTCTGTCGTCATCCTTATTTTGTACGCACCTTCCAATCTCACCACTGGCATGAAATCCAAGACAACCATTAGAGGATGCATGCCTTTTGCGCAGCTCCAAGTCCACTAGAAAAAGGCCACTTTTTTTTGGCTGTTGTTTGTTTTGTCTCTGTTGCTGTTAAGACATGGTGTGGGCTGCATGGGCTCTGAGTTTCCTTGATAAAAACATGTTCTATTGAGAGACTCTTAACTCCAGCTACAATTTGGTGCTTTGGGTTATTCCAGATTGAGATAAATCCACTTTCCATCTCTTCTAAAAAAAAAACACATGAAGGTCTTAGAAAATTATCGTGAAAAGTCTTTGTTTCTGACTTTAAGGTCTTTCAGACTGATGCAGTATACTCAGTGTAGTGGCTAAGAGTATGTTTCAAAATCATACATCATTTAAAAACAACTTCATTACCCATAAGCTATTTACTATAGGATGACAGGTTAAAAAAAAACAATAATGGCAAACAAAAATACATCACAGGACTCAAAACGGAAGGAGAAATTGTCTCACTGTGCCTCCATGTTATTTTTAGCACATAGGTCCAGATGAGAGCTTAGGGGAAATACCACAGCGAGAGTGTATTTCCTGGGTGTGAGCAGTCTGCCCTCTCTGGGAATATATTCAAGGCTACATTTATGTGGTTATTTAACAAAACCTACATGCTAGGGAGAGTGTTTAGTAGCAGGGAAGAGTGCAGAGCAAACACAGTCAGTATAAACTAGGTGCTCACAGGGTAAGGAAAACAATGTATAAGAAAGAGAGGGGAGGGCTGAGAAAGTGGCTCAGTGGTAGAGCACTTGCCTTGCATGCATGAGGCCCTGGGTTCGATTCCTCAGCACCACATAAGCAAAAAGAAAAAAGCCAGAAGTGGCGCTGTGGCTCAAGTGGTAGAGCGCTAGCCTTGAGCTGAAGAGCTGAGGGACAGCGCCCAGGCCCAGAGTTCAGGCCCCACGACCGGACTGCCCCCCCTCCAAAAAAAAAAAGAAGAAAGAAAGAGAGGGGAGAAAGTCTAACTTCAGCCATGAGAAGCTCAAAGGGGACGTGCCTGTCTTCAGATGCTTTGAGTGTCTGGCCTATGGAAGAGTGCTGGAGATTCCCTTACAGTTCCTGCAACATTAGTGCTGGAATTTCAGTTCATTCCTTATTTTCTTTGCCCTTTTTTTGGTAGCAGAACTGTGGCTTGTGTTCTTTCTTGCTCATAACTGGTGCTCTACCACTTGAACCACACTTACAGCCTGCTTTGTTGCTGCTTAATTGGAGATAGAGTCTTCAATACTTTTCTATCTGGGTTAGCTTCAAATCAAGACCATATATGAGCTGGGAATGTGGCTTAGTGTTAGAGTGCTTGCCCAGCATGAAGCCCTGGGTTCGATTGCTCAGTACTACATAAACAGAAAAAAAGCCAGAAGTGGTGCTGTGGCTCAAGTGGTAGAGTACTAGCCTTAAGCAAAAAGAAGCTGAGGGACAGTGCCCAGGCCCTGGGTTCAAGCCCCAGGACTGGTGAAAGAAAGGAAGGAAGGAAGGAAGGAAGGAAGAAAGAAAGAAAGAAAGAAAGAAAGAAAGAAAGAAAGAAAGAAAGAAAGAAAGAAAGAAAGAAAGAAAAGATAGAAAGAAAGGAAAGATAGAAAGAAAGGAAAGATAGAAAGGAAGGAAGGAAGGAAGGAAGGAAGGAAAGAAAGAAGGAAGGAAAGAAAGAAGAAAGGAAAGAAAGAATGAATGAAAGAAAGAAAGAGAAAGAAAGAAGGGAGGGAAGGAGGTAGGGAGGGAGAAGGAAAGAAAGCTACCTAGATGACTTCAGTTCAGATAGAACTATTAAAAAGAAAAAAGAGACCCTACAGATCTCAACCTCCTGAGTAGCTTAGTATTATATGTGTGAGACACTGGCACCAACATTTTATTTTCCTTTAAATGAAGTCAAATTGAAGAGTAATGTATATATTTGTTGAAAGGAAAAATCATCTAAAAATCAATGAAATATCTCCCTTCTGTTTATGTTACTCTTTATCCTACCCAACTCCCATGGCTAATGAATTGTTTTCTGTGTACTCAGTAGTTTTTCATGCAGACACAAACCAATGCAAGCACTCTTATTCTCTTTTTGTGTACCTTAGTTTATCTATTGTAGTGTATCTATAATCATATTTCTGTCTCTATACATGTATTCTACATCTTACTCTTTCACTTTATATTTATCTGGAGAGCTTTCTATTATAAGCACATGGAGATGTCTTCATTCTTACAGTTATACGGTATTCTGTGTGTAGGAATGCATAGTGTCTCTAGACAAGCTTTGATGATGAACATTCAAGTTAATTTCCAATTTTATCATATCAAACTATGCCGTAGTGAGCAACTTTGCTCAGACTTACTGTTTGTGTGCATGCATGTTTGTAGAATAATCCCTGTAAGGAAGGTTGCAGCTTCCCAAAGCAAATGCATTTGTGATTTGGACAGGAATGGCCAGAATGACCCCTGTGGGGATGGCACCATATTGCACTCCCAGTGTGACAATGCCTGTTTTCCACTGACGAATATATTGCCAGGGAGAAATACCATATGAGGGGCTTTTAAATTTGCATTGTTTAGGTGTTCAAAATCATTTATATTGCTTTCTAAGTAGACTAATTGTCTTTCTCTAATAGCTCTTTATTATGGAGATTATTTTTATATACACTATTATTTCCTAATTATTTATTGATGTTTCCAATTAATAGGTCTATTTCCACTAATCATAAAGACAAAACATGGACTCAGATATAGAAACAATAATATAATATATTTAAGTTCAACTTAAAAAATAATAATGAGCCCTTAATATGTATCAGACAGGATTTTTTTTTCTTTTGTGCTGGTCCTGGGGCTTGAACTCAGGGCCTGAGTGCTGTCTCTGAGCTCTTTTTCTCAAGGCTACCACTTGAGTTACAACTCTGCTTCTGGCTTTTTTATTAGAAATAAGAGTCTCATGGCCTTTCCTCCTTGGGATGGCTTTGAACCACAATCCTCAGATCTCAGCTTCCAAATAACTAGGATTACAGGCATGGGCCACTGGTGCCTAGCCAGACATGTATGAACCTTAGTACTCTCTCCTGTTTAGTTTTCACAGTATTCTATGAGGCATTTCAAAGTGATTACATTTTCAAAATGATGTCCAAAGATATTGAGTAGTCTACCAATTGCACACAACTAGTAAATGCTTGAGTCAGTGTTCAGAGCTGACTTTAGGACCTACATTGTTAACTACAACACTTGCAATTAGGTGAGCAGGGCAAGCAATGAGGTCCCATCAATGGTGATCTTCAAACTGAGGTTAAGAGTTGCTCATCCTGAATCTTGTGGATGAAATCCTGGAGTTAAGAGGAGGGTGCATTAGATATCTCAAAGAACTCCTCTAGTCTTTCTCTATTTTTTTTCCTGGTAATGCTATGCCTAACCAGAAGGCTGAATTAGGATATATGATATGTCATATGGGCCTTTCATCCTATTGGGATTTTCTAACAGATGCTGCTACCGACCCAGAATCAGGGTTGTTAGCAGCAGGGTTATCTAACTTTCAGGTTCAAACAATAGAATTATTTTTAATTTTAATTGTTATTATAAAGGTGATGTACAAAAGGGATACAGTTATATAAGTCTTTTTGAATAATGTCACCCCTTCCCTCACTCTTTCCCAATTTTTGCCTCCATCTCCACCCATAAGTTGTATAGTTCATTTTCAACATATTATCCAGTGAATACCACTTTTGCATTTGTTCACACTTTGTCCCTCTATTTCTGTGCCTCTCGTTTACCCTCCCAAAGATAGATAAATAGACAAGACAAAAAGAAAACAAAAACAACAACAAAGAATAAAACTTCTTATTTCCATTTCCTAATGTTCATTTATATAAATATTATTTTATTCCCCCTGTGGAATAACCCCATTGTCACTGTATTTGATTCCGGTGCCCTGCATCTTGTATATACATTTTTCTAATTTGGGGAGGGGAAGGGAAATAACAAAATGCTGAAACAAGGATACAGGTTGACCCATTATAACAATGAGACGTACAAGACGCTATGTTGAAAACAAACTTTGCTGGAGAGAAGGAATGGTAGGGGAAAAACAAAGGAAGGGGTAACAATGCTCAATAGGAAATGTACTCATTACCTTACTCATGTAACTGTAACCCCTCTGTACAGTATCTTTACAATAAAAATATTTTTAAAATATTATTTTATATGACCAGAGGCACATAAGCATTGCGCCTTTCTTTTCCTCCCCTAAGAGTATTGTTCTTTGTTCTCACTGTGTGTGAATGCCTAGAGTCCTGTATAATTTATCATGTCTCACTGTATTTTAGATCTAGCTTCCACATATGAGAGAAAATATGCACTCTCTGAGCTCGGCTGACCTCACTTAACATGATGTGTTCTAGGTCCATCCATTTGACTATAAATGACATCATGTTCTTTCTAATCATTGTGTAAAATTCCATTGTATATAGGTACCACATTTTTAGGATCCATTCATCTATTGTAGGGCATCTGGGTTGTTTTCATAAGTGGCCATTGTGAATAGTGCAGCAATGAATATGAGTGTGTAAGTGTCTCTACAGTATCTGTAATAGATTTTTGTGGCACATTAGGTAAGTAAGCATCTATCTACTTATCATTTAGCTTGGTATTTTGTAGAAATAAATACCCAATAAACCTCTTTGTTTTTCTATTGAATTACTATATGTTTGATAATAAAGTTTATTCTAAAATCAAATGGTAACACGCAGGCAATCATCCAGTCAGTAACTGCTGAGCACTGCCCATGCTCATCAATTAAAGCACAGTGTTAGGGATACAGTGATATAAATACATTTAAAAGAGGTTTCTCAATAATTACCCAGAAAAAGATAGCTAACAACAAAGACAGGAAAGACAAGAAGTACCATGTGAAAGACTGGATAGAGTTGAGGAAGAAATCACTGAAGAAGGGAATAGGAGGAAAAAACTTCCTAGAAGAGGTAAGGTTGAACCAGAGACTTTATTTGGTTTTGAGGAGAAACAAAACACCTTCACTTTAGGGAAAGGGTCTGAGGCAAAGGCACAGAAGTAGAAAACCTGGCATGTGTATGGGCTTGATTAGTTGTGTTTCTTGAGCGGCCTCAAACATAAAGCCATGGGTCGAGCACTGGTGGCTCATACATGTAATCCTAGTTTACTGAGGAGGCTGAGATCTGAGGATTGTGGTTCGAAGCCAGCCTGTGCAGGAAAGTCTTTGAGACTCTTATCTCCACTAAACTAACAAAAAGCCAGAAGTGGAGCTGAGCTGTAGCTCAAGTGGTAGAGCACTAGCCATGAGCAAAAGGATCTCAGGGACAGTGCCCAGGCCCTATATTCAAGGACAGTCTAGGACACTGAGGATCCTGTAGTATAAGTCATGGGATAGGGAAAGATGTCCCTTGGTCATGGTGACCTGGTGAAAGTGGCATTTGGAAAGATGACTAGGTCAACTGAATGTAGGTGGTACAAAGTCTGAGAAGGTCGGGCTAGAAGCCAGAGGATACACTGGAAGCTCATGATAATCCCAATCAAAGGCAATAAGGCTCTAGGTAGGGAGGTGGCCATGGGAAGGAAGGAAGGGGAAATGGTCATATAAAAAGATTTACAGGTGACTGAAACTATATGACATTATGGAAAAGGCAAAATTATGGAGACAGTGAATAGTTTAAGGCACGGAAAAGTTCAGGGCAGTGTAATTACTCCATGTGATGCTCTAACGGTTCTGACACATTTGTTCAAACTGCTATAACTACAGTGCCAGGAGAGAAGCCTGATGGAAACCTTGGCCTTTGGTGCTAATGATACCTCTGTGAAGGTTTCCAGTTGTAATAGGTGTACTGCTCTAGATATTGGTATTGGAGAAGGCTGTTTGTACGTCAGATCAGCTCAGGTTGTTGTAACAAAGACCATGTGCTGGGTAGCTTCTTATAAATATACATTTCTCACAGACCTGGAAGCTGAGAAATCTAAAAACCAAGGCACTGGTATATTCAGTGTCCAGTGAGGTTACCTTCTCTTTGTGTGCTTCCAAAGCTGAAGAGATGAGTACGAGTAGCTCTTTGAGTCTCTGTTGTAAAGACACTAATCCCATCCCTGAGGCTTTTGCCTCATGATTTAAATGTTGTTGGATCCACCACATCTTAATACTTGGGATTAGGATTTCAACATATGAATTTGAGATTGTAGGAAGGCAAACAGATCTGTGCAAGGCAGGGGGTATGTGGGAAATCTCTGCTTTCTTCTCAATTTTGCTGCAAACCTAAATCATTAAATCTGTTCTAGATATTTCTCTTGTGGTGGCGAGGAACAAAACCATTGAAGGACCAAGAAATACACATCTTGAGAAGTGACCAAGAGCAATGTCAGTTTTCTCTCTTGAAATCAGAGATCAACATTCTACGAACAGATGCTGTATGGAAAGATGGTTAAGGATAGCCCTTGCTTTTGTTTCAAAAGAAGGTCTTGACATAGTAGAGGTCGCTTAGAGCCTTCTTTGTACTAAATGTATTAGGAGATAAATGCATTTATGTTGGGTGGGTGACTTAGAAGATAGATACAATGGCTGCATAACTGAAACTGTACAAAAATTCAGAATTTATTCTGTGTGAATCGTGAATCACCAAAATTGTTACTTTAAAAAAAGTATGAGCTGGGCACCAGTGGCTCACACCTGTAATCCTAGCTACTTAGGGGGCTGAGATCTAGAAATCATTGTTCGAAGCCAGCCCAGGCAGAAAAGTCCCTGTGAGCTTCTAATATCCAATTAACCACTCAAAATCTATAAGTGGTGCTGTGACTCAAAGTGGTAGAGTACTAGCCTTGAGCAAAACAGCTCAAGGCCCTGAGTTCAATCCCCACGACCCATACACAAAAAAAGGATTATGTATTGGGTTTCCAGGTTTTCTTAACATCTAAGTAAATTATAAACACCTTCACCCTCTCCCATTAAAATAATTTTCTAATGAATGTCATAGAATCACATTGTCATGTTCAGACACAAGGGAAAAAAATCCCACAACATCAAAAATACATTCCTCCAAACCCATGGGAGCCCTCTGCTGCCATCTTATCCTGGCTGCTCTGAGAACTCTCAGAGACCTAGTGCATGGGCTGTCTGCTAGACCAGATTTTCCTCTCATGGAAGTTTTTACTGAAGTGAAATCTCCCTGTGCAGTACAAACCCTGCCTCTTTTTAGAAGGAGAAATAATTTTTTTAAAAAAACCTCTTGCAAAATCATTTTTTATTAAACATGAATTTTGCATTCCCCAAAGCAAAATCTATTATTCTTGCAGACAAACTTTAAATAAAGCAGTGAGTCAGGGAGAGAAAGAGTAGTTACTCATATTCTTAAAGTATGTCGTCAGCTTTGGCTTACCGTCTTTTTGCAAAAGAATTCAGGTTATTTTTTAATTTTTAATTTTTTACATGAATTCACTCATGACCTGGATAATACTGGCAGAGAATGGGTGTGGCTTGCACATCCATTTGTCAGGGTAAACCACAGGACAATTAATTCAGGAGAATGCTTTCTAGATGATATATAGGCCCCTGAGTGCCACTGGCAGATCCATCCCTCACAGAGGCCTCTGTTGTCACCTGTGTGGCAGTTTCCTTACTCTAAGCCTGCTGATTGCCTAACACTGGGAGAAGATGAGTGATCAAGTGCTTCAGCCTGACCACTGATCAGGCTCTGTCCATCCATCCCCAGGGCAGCCTAGACAAAGGAGTCTAGATTCATGTGTATAAGTTCATGTCTGCTCACTGATTGTGGCTCTTCAGTCTTCAGTCTCACTGTGTTCCTCTCTTCCTTTATACCCGTTACTGGCTATACGTAGACAATACTTGGCTTTTTTTTTTTCGTAATTTCAAGGGGAAGGATGAACCAGATGCTTCTCTAACAGACCATTTCTACCTCTTTGCTCAGATAGACTTTTTTCCCCTGGCATTCAGCATTTCCATTTCAGAGCAGTAAGAGGTACTGTACTAGTTCTGGAAGGGTCAGTGAAAGCCCTGGGCTCCTCTTCTCAACACTAACAAGTGACAGTGAGCTCTAGCCACAAGGAAGAAAGTAGCTGATCCATATTTGTGGCCCTGAACATTCTCATTCATTTCCTGTCCATTGTCTTTGTAAATTTCAGCTTTTCATTCTCAAAACAATCATTGTCCTATTCGTGACAGGATCTATGGGTGTGCACCACTAGATGGTGTATAATGAAATGACTTGCGCATGCAGGTAGACAGACAGCTCTAGTCTTGCTCTCTGGGGCTTTAGCACCTAAGGCACACCTCATAGAGTATGGACTTCTTCTGGTCCAAGTCTAATATGACAATGGAATGATAGCATGGTAGTAGAGATAAGGAGACAAACTAAAAGTCAGATGATAATGTATTTTAAGTGACTAGTGTTCTACTGGCCAAAGAGAGAGGAGAATCAAATGAAGAGTTCTTGTTTATTGAGGGTGTCAGGCAAAGATAAGGAGTGTATAATCTCATTTAAGCCTCATAATAGCCCAATAAAGCAAGAACTATTATTCCCCCCTCCTATTTTAAAGATGGATAAACTGATATTCTAGAAGGCTGACTGGCCCAGGCCCTCCGAACTGATAGTAGCAGTGCCAGAATAAAAAAAAATGACTAAGCAATAGCCTGCCAATTTTAATGAGTTCCATTCTGTGCAGATGAGTCAGCACTGAGAAATGGGATTTTAGGATGGAGCTTTCCTTGGGAAAAATAAACCATCTTTAGCAAGCCATCTTTGTCATCCCAGTACTCACTGCTGCCAGAAAATTAAAAATAAAGTAGAATAGGATGAATAAAATCCCTGCCCTATATGGAATTACTGCATTTGTCTGCCTCATGATCCTTTTTCTGATCCTTGACATTAGTGGAGACGAAAGCTGGTTCCATCAAGTTGTCTGAATAGTGATGATAGCTTCAGTTTATTTTAATCTTTTTTCTAGTTAGATTTTGACAATCAAAGATTTTGACTATCTACCAATAATTCTTTCTTCTTGTGTCCTAAGTGTGTTCCTGAAATTTGTTTGTAAATTGAAATTTTACAAAGCAATCCATTTTAAGTGTACTCCCGTAACTGCATTTGCTCTGTCTCCCAGTCCATCCATCTTCTGAGCTGGCATCTGTGGGTCCACACTTGATTCAGTGTGTGTGTGTGTGTGTGTGTGTGTGTGTGTGTGTGTGTGTGTGTGTGTGTGTGTGTGTGTGTGTGTTCCAGTGTTGAGACTTGAACTCAGGGCCAGGGTACTGTCCCTTAGATTTTTCTGTTCAAGGCTGGCACTCTACCACTTGAGCCACCACTCTACTTCCAGTTTGTTGGTGGTTAGTTGGCGATAAGAGTTTCATGAACTTTTCTGCATAGGCTAGCTTTGAGCTTTGAGTCTCAGATCTCAGCCTGCTAAGTAACTAGGATTACAAGTGTGAGCCATCCTCGCCTGGGTACACTTGATTCTTGACATAATGCCTTTGTAAAACCAGGCTTCTAGATGTATGGAGAAGCTGCTGAGAAGAATGGGGAAGAAATGTTCAGAAGAATGCTTCAATATGC
This sequence comes from Dipodomys ordii, assembly GCF_000151885.1. Classification (NCBI taxonomy): domain Eukaryota; kingdom Metazoa; phylum Chordata; class Mammalia; order Rodentia; family Heteromyidae; genus Dipodomys; species Dipodomys ordii. Next base: position 34,992,621 of record NW_012267218.1, read on the forward strand.
ATATGTAATCTTTAGACTAGATAAAGAAGTATTTTTTTCTTAGTGGATTTGTATTTAACAGCGTCACAATATTGGATCCTTCCTGGGGCAGCTGCTTGTGCAGTCTGCCTGGGCTCCCACATCTGCAGCCCTGCAGGAAGCTCTGACAAGGATTAATTGGCTTCCCTGAGCCTCAAGGCTCAGCTCTGCTTCTCAGTTCCAGTCTTCCCCATAGGACTCTGCTCTTGTATAATTTACTGCCCAGAAGGACCTTCTGTTTACAAGAGCTCGGATGAGCACTGTAGAATGCATATATATTTTCAATTTCAGTAAATTAGAATCTTGAGAATCTTGCAGGGTATTTATCTTGATATAAGAAAATGGGGAATGACCATATTTTCAATGATTTTATCATGGTCTTACTTAGAATGGGTAAAAGGACATTATAAGAATTATGTGCTTGTTTATACATGTTTTGGCCATTAAGACCCAGACATTTCCAATCACCATAATCCAAATGTTGACACCCCAAAAGATCAAAATTCTTAAAGTCTAAAACTGAGAAAGATACAAATTGCCGAAATATAATTCTGGAAAATTACAATCTATCTATCTATCTACTATCTAATTTTTTTGGAGGGTGCTGGTCCTGGGGCTTGAACTCAAGATGTGAGTGCTGTTCCTGACCTATTTTGTTCAAGGCTAAATCTCTACCACTTCAGCCACAGCTCCACTTCTGGCTTTTTGTTGTTTAATTGGAGTTAGTGAGTCTTATGGCTTTTCCATATGGGCTGGCTTTGAACCATGATCTTCAGGTGCCAGCCTCCCAACTAGCTAGGATTACAGGTGTGAGCCATTGGCACCTGGTTTATTTATAGTTTTTAAAAGGGATTTATTTAAAACCCATATAAAAACTTGATAGAGTGCTTCATAGCCCATTTTATGTCTGCTATGGACAGACAAGTTGTATTCATAAATAGTCAAAACACAAAATATATAAACGTATAACACTATGATTGGTAATTGTGTGTACTCAGGTTTGTAACTGTCATTGGAAGGCTGTGACCAGACAACCCAAGTCTTTTGATGAGATTCATTAAAAACTTCAATGGATTGCCTTTCACATGCAGCAGCTACCAAAGAGCTGAGATCTCGAAAAATTTTATCTTTCTCAAATTTAGCTATATAAAGAGGACTTCTCTTTACAGAGGCAGTTTCAATCATATATATATATATATATATATTCATATATTTATGCACAGTCTACACACAGAGCCAACTTTGTGATAGTGCATTTTCATTACACTGAACTTGAAAAAATGCATAAAAATGAATTAAAATTTATGAAATTCCTTTGCATAATTTATATGCCCAATATTGGAAATGATGCAAATTTGAAATACACAGCATAATGAACTGGAAAAGTATACTGTGATTTAAATAATGAGAGAAAAACTAAAGAAAGGAACACTAAAAAGAATTTCAAACAAAAGCCGGGCGCTGGTGGCTCACGCCTGTAATCCTAGCTACTCAGGAGGCTGAGATCTGAGGATCACGGTTCAAAGCCAGCCCGGGCAGGAAAGACCGTGAGACTCCTATCTCCAATAAACCACCAGAAAACCGGAAGTGGCACTGTAGCTCAAGTGGTAGAGCGCTCGCCTTGAGCTGAAGAGTTGAGGGACAGCGCCCAGGCCCAGAGTTCAAGCCCCACGACCGACAAAAAAAAAAAAAAAAAAAAGAACTTCAAACAAAAACTAAAAAAGATAGGGATAGATATGGCAAACAGGGAGGCATTTTATGAGAACTAGCCTGGGTTTGCAGTCATTATCTTTATTTTGAAGTCTTCTTTTGTGACAAATAAGTTTTTTTCTTTTCTGTTTATGGTAAAGCTGTCTTTAGAGTGTTCACATTAGAAATGGGTCTTCTCCCTCTAGTCCCTGAGACATACAGAATCTCTTCTCGAAACTCCCTCGCAATCATTCAAGATAATAACTGGAAGAACTAGAAGAACATTAATCACTTCCCCAGAATTCAGCTTCCAGTTTCTTCCAAATAGTTTTTTTTTATTCAATATGAATTATGGTTTGGGGAGTTTTGCTTCTAGAATTTCAATAGTTAGTATTGTTAACCTTTGGGATTGGAATTTTTGGGTTTTTGTGAACTGTAGAGATTTTGATGCTTTAGGACTTTGACATTTCTCCACTAGCATTCAGGATCACATCCTTTAGTATTCTGATCCACTGGAGTTGCACAAGTGACTTTGTACCTCTTCTTCCTGCTGGCTGACCTGGCAGTGTGGCGAGGGGTCCTTCTAGTTTCATGCTGAGCTCTTTAAACAAGACAAAGCTGGTAGGATAAATATTTCAAGGGTAAGAGTTCTCCCTAGTTTTGATCCTACTTATATATTTTTTCAAACAGTGTAGACACAATCTGGATTCTGTGTTTTCAGTTATTACCATATATCTGTGTAATATTCTGAGGGATCACCTTTTGGGAAAATTTCATGGACTATTTTTTTTCTTTTTCTTTTCTTTTTAAGTTTTTATTGTGAAAATACCATACAGAGGGGTTACAATTACATGGGCAAGGTAACGAGTACATTTCTTATCAAGCATTGTTGCCTCCTCCTTTGTTTCCCCTTCTCATCCCTTCCCATCTCCCCACCCCTACCCCCGCCCTGCCAGGCCAAAGTTGTAAAGTTTGTTTTTCTACATTACGACTTGTACATCTCACTGTTGCAATGGGTCCACCTGTATTCCTATTTAAGCTGTTTGTTTTTGCCCTTCCCCTCCACAAATTATACCAACATCAAATACAATGAAAGCAGGGGTTATACCATGGGGGAGGGACATATAAAGCAACAAAGAAATCATCTTATAAATCTGTTAGAAACAATAGCAAGAAAGAAAAAATCATTTGAATACTTATCTTGAGGTTCATTTCACCTAACATCAACTTATCTGACCTTTTCTGCTTGACTCAGACATATATTAGTAATTGCAAATAAGGGAAGCCATGAGACCTATGTTTCCTTGGGCTTGGCTTACTTCACTTAATATAATTTTTTCCAAGTCTTTCCATTTCCTAACAAATGGGGTAATGTCATTCTTTCTGATGAAGGCATAGAATTCCATTGTGTATATATACCACATTTTCTTGATCCATTCATCTACTGAGGGGTATCTGGGTTGACTATTTTTTTTTGTCTTCAGGGTAGGAAGAAGAAGTTTAGTCAAACTGTGGTCATAGCCAATCAGCATAAACATTATAGGAAGGTAAAAGGAACTTTCTGTGTTCGCAACTTCCCACAAAATGGTGGTTCTTCCCTAGGAAGATGCTGGTCTTTTCTTGAATGTCTGCCGAGATCAGAGCACTATTGTGCTCTGATGAAGCTCCACTGCTTGCTTAATAACATTCTTACTCTATTGTTCACATGCCAGGTTATATTCATCATTCTTACTTTGTTCTCTGAAGCTCTATAGAAAATGTCCAGCCATTTATTAATTGAATGATTTACTCATTTTTCTATTGAATGGCTACTAGGACTTGCTACTACAATATGGTACAGGAGTCTCAAACTCCAGGAGCTGACAGATTAATATGAGATGGTATGGATATATGCAAATCAAATGTCACAGATGTCACACAAATGGTATAAATTCAGTGATATAAGAATGAGGATGGAGAACAATAGGAAGAAGTTTGATTCTATAGGTAGGGTTATTACGATGGGTTGAATTTGTATGTTTCTCCAAAAGTTTTTATGTTGAAATCTTAACCAAAGGGATGTTATTTGGAGTGAAGACCTCTGAAAATGATTAGGTTCTGAGGATTAAACCCATATTAAAAACTTCCCAGGGGCTAGGAAGGTGGCTCAGTGGTAGAGCGCTTGCCTTGCATGCATGAGGCCCTGGGTTCAATTCCTCAGCACCACATAAGCAAAAAGAAAAAAAGCTGGAAGTGGCTCTGTGACTCAAGTGGTAGAGCGCTAGCCTTGAGCTGAAGAGCTGAGGGACAGTACCCAGGCCCAGAGTTCAGGCACCAGGACCGGACCCAAGAACAAACAAACAACAACAACAAAAAAAAACTTAAAAAAAAAACTTAAAAACTTCCCATAGGGAACCCTCATTCCTCCTACCTTGTAAAGTTACAGCAAAAAGCTAGCTAGAGAACAGGTACTCACCAACACTGAATCTCATGGTACCTTGGAAATTCCAAACTCCAGAATAAATTTCTCTTGCTTATAAGCTACCCACTTTATTGTAGGGTTGTTATAGCAACCCTAATCAAGTAAATCAGTCAGCAAATTTATCATAGAGGAAGTGTCATTTAAAGCTTCTTATCACTATTGGCTTGAGGTCGAAAGATTTGGAAGTAGAAATGAGATGAATAAAGTGTTAGTGATAGGTAGTTTGTATTAAATGGAACTTAATGTTTGAATTAGAAAGCGGAAGGCAAGGCTATAGACAAGTGTACGTCTGTGAAAGACTTTGATGCCTAGAGTTAGGAGTGAGTCAGGAGCAATGCAGACTGCTGGGAGGGATGTGGAGTCACACTGTCTTAGATGCTAGGCTGCAGAGTTCAAGCATTATCCAGAGAAGCAAGGCAGAGGCTTGGGGCTGGGTGCTGAGCGGGTGACACTCGCATTTAGTATGAGAATTCTGGGGGCAGGAGGGAGTGGGCTGGGGAGATAGAGCGTGGCAGGTATAGGTGATAAGGCCAGGAGCCCTACGGTGGCCCTTGCAATGAAAGAATTGAGTAGTAACTGGATGGTCAGGCCTGTGACGCAGGCCTGGAAGCTGCTGTATTTTCTGTAGTCTATCAGCCCCTTTCCACCCATTCCTCCAGACCACTCATATCCTGGAGACACACCTCCTTGCTTTCTGGGGGACAACTCATTAATCACATGGGCAAGACACTGTAAAAGAAACACAAACAAACAACAACAAAACCTGGTAGACAAATCTCAGGATCCAAATATCTGTAGTGAAAGATGTGAGGTTGATTTCCCTGGCTTTAGTGAGGTATACCAGCAGGCTAAATTCCCATAATGCAAGAAGCCTTAAGAAACCTTTAGGATGAAAGTGTGTGTACACTCATAGATTTAAATTTCATAGCTTTATTGGTGGAATATGTATGATTAACCAATATGGCCCCAAAAGGAATAATAGTATATTATTATTAATATTAATAGTATTATTATTCCTTTGGCTATTGAGTTTTATTTTGGTGTAAGTTGAAAAGAGGAGCTGGTATTTGCAAAGGAAATGCACAGAAGCTTTGCTGAAATGTAGATTCATAAATCAGGCCATTTGATGAACAGTCTCATTAGCAATTTGAGGAAATCTGCCAACCTGTCTTCTTGCATAATCCTGATACTTATGCTCAATTCTAAGCTTCATAATTATTTTCTTTCATTTTGTAAATATTTATTGAGTACTGACTACGGGGCCAGGACTTGCTCTACTTGGTAGGTTACCTTAGTGAGCAAAGTAGTCAAAAGATTTCTACTCTCATTAACATACCTGCTAAGAAAAGACAACAAGTAATAACAATGAGTTAATGCTACAATAAACTCAGGAGATAAGTGATAAGGAAAAAGTACAGAAGAATACAAGGGAATGGGTTCCCAGGAAGTAGGGAGGAAAGAGCAGATTGAAATTTGAGGCAGAGTGGTCAGGGTCCTCTTCCTTACAGAGCTGATATTTGAAGTAAAGACTTGGGAGTGAGGGAGCTGGCTATGCAGTTGTCTGGAGGGAGAATTCCCAAAAGAAAAACAGCTAGTGCCAAAGTGCTGAGAAAGGCGAGTGCCAGAATGGAGAAGGGCTTTGTGCTTTTCCATTAGCCATAGCCTGTTGAAAAATAGAAAGGGAGCTAAGTAAAGACAGAAGTTAAGTTCATTTGAATTAATGCTAAAGCAAAATGACTTGGTGGAAAATATCTTACGAACTTACAGAGGTGCCAAGAGCAGTAGGGGAGGTTTTCTGGCTTGTAGGATATTGGGGTTTGAATCCTGGCTCCACCACTTACAGCTGGTAAGACCTTAAAAGAGTTATTCAACCTCTTTCCCCTTGGTTTTCTTATCTATGAAATGAACCTAATAATAGTACCAACCCTTTAGGATTTCCCCCATGAATAAATGAATCTTTATATGTGTGATACAGCAAATAGTCAAATGTTAGTTATTGATACTATGTTACAACTACTGCTTTGATTATTTTTGTAGAAGTTGATATGTTCTTTGGGTGTGTCTAGAGTTTTATATAGTGGATGCTGTGTGTGTGTGTGTGTGTGTGTGTGTGTGTGTGTGTGTGTGTGTGTGAGACTCTGTATGATGTGTTTATATATAGACAAGTAATAAGTGTGAGGCTTGATTTATAAAATTGTTAAAATGATTAGGTAAAATATCACTGCTTAGCAAACAGTAAATTCTCAACAGTGTTGTATAACCTAGAAAGAAACAGAGGGTTTTCTTCTTCTGCTCACAATGAATGCATTTGTACCCAGGGGCTGGAATGAAGACCAGGTGAAAACATGTTGTAAAATCAAACTTCCAAACCTGTTTTGCTGTTAGCACCACCAGTGGAAGGGAAGAATTCCCCATGGACTAGTTTAGCTATCCCTGGAAGTCAAATAATTGGCTTTGGAGGACAGAATGAGGGAGAAAGTGAGGGAATAGGAAAGCATGCCATTAGGCTGATGCCTCTTGAGTGACTCAAAACTACAAGCCCGTTTCTCTGAGGACCTAAAAGTGAAAATGGATGGGCTCAATCCAAAGGAATGAGGACTCCAAGAGTAGAAGGATTGACCAGAGAAGGTCTTGAGAGATTTCTCAGCTGTATGAGCCTCCAAGAGCAGCCCCTCTCTCAGCCCATTCCCCATTTCTGCATTTACAAACCTGGATTTATCTACATGTCCACCTCTGCTTCAAGGGCCATTAAGACTGTTGATGCAAAGAAGGGTTCTTTTTTTCATAAAAACTTTTTATTGTCAAGGTGGTGTATAGAGGGGTTACACTTACATAAGGTAATAAGTACATTTCTTGTCAAACTTGTTATTCCCTTTCCTCCCCAAAGGCCCCCCCCAATTGTAAGATCAGTTCCAACATATTGTCTTGTGAATGTAGCTGTTGCATTGGTTCCCCCTTGTCCTTTGTCTCACCATTCTGTTGTTCCCCTTCCCTTCCCTTATTCAGATAAATGTATATACAATACCAAGGTACCAAAATGACATACAGTGACAACAGGGGATATACCATTGGGGGAAGAACATACAAAAGAAACAAGAAATCACTTAGTACATTAAAAACAGCAAAAACAAAGAAAAATCTCTTGTCTCCGTGTCTTGGAATTCATTTCACTTAGCATCATATTATATGGTTGTATGTGTGTAGCTACTGAGCTATTCTGCTCATCTGCTAGGATTATCCTAGACATTTACTATTTATTGCAAATAAGGGAAACCATAGGACCTATGTTTCTTTGGGTCTGGCTTACTTCAGTTAATATGATTTTTTCCAAGTCTTTCCATTTCCTTACAAATGGAACAGTGTCATTCTTTCTGATGGAGGCATAGAATTCCATTATGTATATATACCACATTTTCTTGATCCATTCATCTACTGAAGGGCATCTGGGTTGGTTACATATCTTAGCTATGGTGAATAATGCTGCAATAAACATAGTTGTGCAGGTAGCTTTAGTATGGCCTTGTTTGTGGTCATCTGGGTAAATGCCCAAAAGTGTTGGTGGCAGTGTAAACTTGCTCAAACACTCTGGAAAGCTGTATGGAGGCTCCACAAAAGACTAAACATAGAGCTCCCCTATTGTCCAGAAGGGTTCTTTTAAATTACACTGAGTTAAGACCCTCTGTGGTGAGGTAGTATGTATCAAAAATCAGTTTTCTAGTCCCCTTGGATCTGTCCCCAGCATGTCTGGGCCTGGCAGCTTGTGTGAGCTGCAGAGTCTGCCCCCTGGAAAGTATTAGAGCTGTGGAAGGTCAGGTAGACAGAGGAACTCAGCATGCTGGTGCTCCAGGTCCGCGTTGGGCATGCTGGTTGGTGGGGCAGGGAGGAGAGAGATCTGCAGTGAAGTACCCATTCACAGTCTGCTGCCATTTTGATTGACAGGTGTGGCTGCGATCTCCAGTGCCCTGGATCACTCCTTTACAATGACGCCAAAGGATGGAGAAGGAGCATGTTACACATCTCTGATTTCTGACATGCGCACCTCGCCCCATGAGGATGCGACATATTTCACTGGGAGTTTTCAGAAGGAAAATGGCCACATCACCAGTTCAGAGAGCCCCGAGGAGCTGGGGTCTCCTCGACCCCCCTTACCAGATGTGCCTGGGATGGAGCCTCATGGCTTGTTGAGTTCCGATTCTGGAATAGAGATGACTCCCGCTGAGTCCACTGAAGTGAACAAGATTCTAGCAGAGCCCTTGGACCAGATGAAAGCAGAAGCCTGTAAGTACATTGACATTGCAAGGCCGGAGGAGGTGAAATGTCAGGAGCATCGTCAGCCTGAGCCGGGAAGTAAAGACTTTGACTTTAAGAACAAGGACAGTGACATCTCCACAAAACCAGGAGGGATTCGGGAACCTGACAAACCAGCTCCTGTGGAGGGAAAGATCGTCAAGGACCACTTGTTTGAAGAGTCGACCTTTGCTCCTTACATAGATGATCTCTCCCAGGAGCAGCACAGCGCTCCCCTGATCAGTGCCCCCATCAAGATCACACTGACCGAGATCGAACCTTCTGTCGCAACCGCAACTGCAATCCAAGAAAAGAGCCCCGAGAAGCAAGATCTCTGCCTGAAGCCAAGTCCTGACACAGTCCCCACTGTCACCGTCTCGGAGCCTGAAGACGACAGCCCCGGATCTGTCACTCCTCCGTCTTCTGGAACAGGTAAAGGCATTGGTATTCCCACCCCACCCCACCCTACCCCGACCCGCAAGGAAGCCTAGCATTTGGACATGGAATTCCCAAAGCACTTTCTAGAGAAGGAGGCATTCAACATGCTTGACTGTGGGCTCCTGCAGTGTTATTCAGTGTAACTAATTTAATTACCGTGCAACTTTTTTCAGGCCTGAGCCTGTTGTACAAAGGCTGAGATGCAGGATTTCCCTCTCAACTCCTGTTGGATTTACTTTGTAAAGTGTTTCTTTCTCCTTGGATGGGGGAGGTAAGGCTTACACACTGAAACACCCACACCCTCATGTAGCTCTGCTTTCCCACTTAATGTCCCAGTCTCCTGGAAGTCTCATGGGGGAAGAGAGCACCTCTGACTGGACTTTATAGGCAGGGACATTGAGCCGGTCCCAGAGAAAACATCAACAAAGGGTACTCCTCCCCCTCCCTTCAATCTTAGCCCTATCAGCTTAAGTACGTTGAAATTCTACTATTAGATATATTTGGTGAGCGGGGCCCGGTGGCTCACACCTGTAATCGTAGCTACTCAGGAGGCTGAGATCTGAGGATGGCAATTCAAAGCCAGCCCAGGCAGGAAAATCCGTGGGATTCTTATCTCCAATAAACAACTCAGAAAATCAGAAGTGGCGCTGTGGCTCAAGTAGTAGAGCACTCACCTTGAGCTGAAGAGCTGAGGGACAGAGCCCAGGCCAGAGTTCAGGCCCCACGACCGACAAAAAAAAAAAAAAAAAAAAGAAAAAAGATATATTTGGTGAGAATTCAATGGAAAAAAAAAACTTTAAACCTCACTAGGGCTGGCCTTTTTAAAAACTTGATATTGTCTTGCACGGACTCAAGGCAGGATGTTAAACTAGATTCTAATTGTTGTTTCAAACACAAAAGGGACCATGTAGACCCCTGTAAAAGGCCAGGGTGGTGTCAGAAGCTTCATCCACCTCCACAACACATCTTTCTCCACACCATTGACCCTACTCATCACTGCCCATGGAGCGGCTAGACAGATGACTAAGAATGCCTGACTTCTTCCTAAACCCTCTATGGCTGAGATTATAACCCTACCAAGTGCAGGTCAGCATTTCAGATGGAAGAAACCCTGATGCTACACTCCAAGGCCTTGTTTTAGAACAGCAGGCTTAATGAAAGTCTCTCCTCTTTCTGTTTCCCTCAAGATGAGCACAAGGCTTACTCTTCTTCTCTGAGGTTACCTCAGAGGTGCAACGGTAGAGCTCCCAGGGTTCATTGCACCCAGATCCCTGATTTTCAAATTAATTCATTCACTCAACAAACACTGCAAATTTTTCTTGGTCAGTCATATCACCAGAGGTACTGGTGATATGGAAATTAAAACAAAAATGAGCCATTCCCCTTCAGTGAGACAGATAATGAAGAGAAGGGTCCTACTCCGGTGTGATTTGTGTTCTGAGAAAGGGAAACATAAAGTGCCAAGAATATCTGAGTTCATGGACATGGCGCTGTGGCTCAAGTGGTAGAGTGCTCACCTTGAGCTGAAGAGCTGAAGGACAGCACCTAGGACCAGAATTCAAACCCCACGACTGAAAAAAAAATCTGTGTTCAATAGCTCCCCAGATAACAGAGACTGAAAGTGGCCCTCAAAGGAGTAGGAAGAGGTGCACATATGGAAGTATGAAGGCACAGTGACCTGCATGTAAAATACTACTGGGATTTGAATGCCGAGAGATAGCAAGTAATCTGTGAATCTAACTGAAACTAGGTGTGACTTGTCCCAGCCTGCAACATGAGGTAGAGAGGTAAATAGCAAAGACAAGTTTCTTCAAGCTAGAGGCTTGAATGGAGCATGAGAAAAAGCCACACAAGTAACTGGAAAAATGTATAAATCGACAGGGACAGCCATGCAAAGGCCCTAAGCTGAGTATGTTGTGTGCGTTCAGGGAATACCTGGAATGCCAGTGTGGCCAGAATGGGAAGATGGAAAAGGTTTCAAGTGATCCCTCTGCATGATGTGTAGAAAAAAAGCCAGAAACAAAGGGAGACCTAAAAGATACCATCATTCACAGATGGGCACCAGCACGTGCAACGGGGTGGAACAGCCTTCCCTTCTCATTTATAGCATCATAATTACCTGCAAATATAGATACATCATTCTACTTGATTCCCTTCCTTCCCTCCTTCCCTCCCTCCCTCCCTCCCTCCCTCCCTCCTGTCTCCTTCCCTCCCTCCCTTCCTCCTGTCTCCTTCCCTCCATCCTTCCCTTCCTCCCTCCCTTCCTTCCTTGTTTCCACTAGTTCTAGGTCTTGAATGCAGGACCTTGTACTTAGGCTTGGCTTTTTTGCTCAAGGCTGGCACTCTTCCACTTGAACCACAACTCCACTTCTGGCATTTTGGTGGCTAATTGTAAATAAGAATCTCACAAACTTTCTTGCCCAGACTGGCTTAGAGCATGATCCTCAGATCTCAACCTCCTGACTAGCTAGGATTACAAGCCTGAGCCACTGGCACCTGGCTCCAAGTTTCCTTTGACTCATAATAAGCACTTTAAAGTCATATCTTTGCTTGTCCAAAATGGAACTCATCAGTCCCTTTTCTTTTTTCTTTTTTTTTTTGGGAGGGGGTCTGGTCGTGGGGCCTGAACTCTGGGCCTGGGCACTGTCCCTCAGCTCTTCAGCTCAAGGCTAGCACTCTACCACTTGAGCCACAGCGCCATTTCTGGCTTTTTTCTTATGTGGTGCTGAGGAATTGAACCCAGTGCCTCGAGCATGCAAGGCAAGCGCTCTACCACTGAGCCACCTTCCCAGCCCCATCAGTCCCTTTTCTTTCACATCTCTACCAATGCTGTGGAGGCAGGAGCTGGGTCCATCCCAGCATTCATGTTGAGAGGCTTCCTAGAAGGATGCATACCTCAGGAAGGAAAGACACACCCAGTATAAGAATTTTCTCCCCCTGTCCATCAGACCAGATCTTTTGTTTGACTTCCATGCTTCAAGCTATGGAACCCTTGCTCATTTTAGGCTTAGCATTTCTTCTTTTTCTCACCTACCATATGAATTAGACCCTTTGTCTCTTATTTCTCTTTCTTCAATAATTCTTCTTGAATTGTCCCCTTTCTATCCTCTGGGCACCAAAACTCAGGCTATCATTTTTTTTTCTCTCAATGATTGCAATATCCTCTTCATGGGTCAACCCCCTCCACTCCTTTGTCAGGTTTATTCTTGCTCTTGCAGAACCCACCAATGATGATTTTTAAAACGAGCGTTTGGGAACTCCCATGCCCTATTTACCTTTTCCATCCTTTCAATACCCTGCATCATGCCCCACAATACTCCAGCTCAACTTTTGTTATAGCCGCCATTTGACTCACACCCTTTCCTGTTTCATATCTGAATCTTTGCCCAGCGGATCCACTCTGAGACAATGTCTGCCTTTCATGGCTCTGTTTACATTTTGAGACCAATTTCAATGCACCTTCTTCAGTTACCCCCTCCAAGTTTCTCCGGAACTTGGTACCACTCTGTCTGGTTTGTCTTGTTTTCTTCTTACTCTATAGGGTAGAGGAAGCTGTGGAACACCAGCACAGTGATTAGAACTGAGACTAGAGATGGAGGAGGTAGGGAGAGAAGCCCAGGGCAGAGCTCCTGGGAGGATGCTTGGCTTGGGAAGGCAGTGACTGAAGTCAAAAGAGCTAGGAGTTTAATCAGAAGAGAATAGTGTTGCAAAACCTTCAGAGGAATGGACAACATATCAGATACTGTTGAGAGGTCACAGGAGATGAGAACTCACAGAGGTCAGAATTTGTGGTATTTATTCAAATTCAGATATTCCTTCAATTCTGGTGGCTTCAGATAATTTAAAGTTACTTCTCACCCATGGAACACTCATTTGGATATAGGCTGTGCCAATCTGTAAGTGAAGCTCGGAGCCAAGGGTCTTTCTGTCTTTAAAAAAAAAAACAGCTTTCGTGAGGTCTTAATATACTTCTGATCTATCATCACAATACATTTTATAGCATTTTCTTTACCACAAAAGAAATTCTGTGTCCTATTTGGATACCCTCTACTCTCAATTTCCTTACAATTATTAATCAACTTCCTGCCTCTATAATATCTTAATGTATAGTTCTTTGTGACTGGTTTATTTTGCTTAGTATACTGTGTTTAGTTGTTTGATCATATATCTGTACTTCATTCCTTGGTATGGTACCGTAATATTCTGTTGTAGGAATGTACTACATTTTATTTATCCACTCTTTAAGGGATATGAGGTTATTCCTACTTTGGGTAATTCTAATGAATATTGCTGTTAGAAACATTCGTGTTTTAGTTTGTTTTGTGGACAGAAACCAGCAGAGAAAGGAGCATGCATGATATACAGAACAGCGCAAAGAAAACTGAGAATGGATTCTGGGTGGCAAAGAGAGAAAAACCAGTCAGTGACACTAGACACTTGTTTCACCTACCCTGTCTAGACTTCAAGCTCTACATGTAAAGTGCCTGTTACCCAAGAGAGACTAGCAGATGGAGCTGCTATGCTGTCATTTACAGCTCTGCAGAAGTACAGATGGCTGCTTAGTTGATAATGGCCTCTCCTCCTTGTCTTCCTCTTCATTGCTCTAGCTAACCATTCCAAAGGAAGCTGATCTAACTTTTGCACTGCTATGCTGCTGGAAATCATAACACAGAACTGTGTGTGCAGCTTATTAAATAGCCAATTGCTACAAAAGTAAAGTTTGAGTTTATACAATAAATTTATGATTATCTGAGATAATGATGCCATTTTAAGGTACTTAAGAAGTTGAGCTCCTCAGAACCCACCAATAATGTCTCTTTTCACTCAGAGTAATTAGCCCCTGAGATCTGAACTGCCATGTCCCTCACTTCTTTTTATCATTTGCCTCCCTATTCCCTTGCTCAGCACACACTAACCTCCTGTCTAGCCTAGAAATCATTGGAACTCCCTTCGCTGTGCCTTTGTTCCATCTATCTGTTCCTTTGGCATGGCGTGCTTTTTCTTTGACAATCTTCATGAGTCACTCGCACACCTGCTTTGAGTGCTAATATTGGTTCACCTCTTCCTGAAGCCTATTCCAGCCTCCCTACTTTTTAAAGCTACAACCTCAGCCCAACTGGTCCCAGGTCTCTGGTCCCAATTCCCTGACCCAACTTTACTCTTAACTCCTGATTCCTTTACCCTTGCTTTACTTAGCCAAAACACTAGATGCTTTCCTTATTTATTACATATATTCGTTATATATTGCATACCTTTCCTATTAGAGTACAAGCAGGAATTTGGTGATCGGTCTCATTCACTAATACATTCCAAGTACCTTGAAGAGGACCCAAGACATAGTAGAGTCTCCATAAATAATAGACGAATGAAAGATTTCTTTATAAGGAATTAGAAACTCTAAAATATTTGATCCCTTGGGTCCTCCACATTCTTAAGGCAGCACATGATGTAGCCACAGATAATCTATTCCTCTTACCTCCCTAGATCCTCCTGCTGGCCTCAGCACTTTGAGAAAGTATTGAACAACTAGTTCTTGTTCACAAAAGGCCTGGAGACCAGTGTCAAGGATATTCTAAAATAAATCCCTGCTCTATGGCCAGGCAGACCAACACTGTTGTCATGGTGATCTCAGGCTAGTTGCATCCAAGAGAAAAAAGCTCAGCAAGATTGCCAGTATATGGCCTTCAGGCCATCTGGATAAACATCAGGCAGAAGGCAAGCATTCACCCAGGGGAGTGGGGTGGCTGTCTGCTATTTTCTTCTCAAGAGGAGGGGAAGGGAGGTGGAGAACAGCAGGAGCTGTTGGAAGCCCTGCAGGAAGGTACCTGATGGTAATCTGTACAGCCTGCTTTGGGGATTAGCAAAGAAACTTACTCCATCTAGCTGCACTTTTCTTAATCAAAAGGAATAAAGTCAAGTTCAGAAGTTAAGTTGTACCCAAGGCGCCAAATTACCCATCTTTGTCTTGGTAAAGCCTGTAAAGCCATGGACTTGGAGTGATGAATGACTCTCATATTTGTAGATGTATTGCACAGATCACCCAATGAAATCTGTAAAACTAAACCCCCTACCGCACCCCATAAAAGTCATGAAAATGACTTCTACCATCTTTGTTGCATTGAAATAGAAAAAAAAACAAAACAAAACAAAAAACAAATCTCTGTTGCTATGAAATTGCTGGGTCTTTTTAGATAGCTAGATGAAGATGGATAGGTACGCATAACACTGATTAACTGGGCCACCACGATAATTAGCCTCTTAGTTCAGGTGGCCTGCCTCTCCAGCACAGTCCTAGAAACAGACTTATTTTTGTGCTAATGAGATATGTATTCCTCAGGCAACCACCAGACATCTCCACTAATGAAATTTTGTTGTATTTCCTCTCTCTGTGTCCATCTGTCCGTCTGTCTGTGTGTGCGCCTCTCTGACTCTTCTTGGCGCTGTGGGATGACAGAACCATCTGTTGCGGAGTCCCAGGGGAAATGCAGCATCTCGGAGGATGAGTTGATCACTGCCATTAAAGAAGCCAAAGGGTTATCCTATGAAACGGCAGAGAGCCCACGGCCGGTGGGGCCGGTGGCCGACAGAGGGGAGCCCAAGGCCAGATCTGGGCTGCCCACCATCCCCAGCCCTCTGGACCAGGAGGCGAGCAGCGCTGAGTCGGGAGACTCGGAAATTGAGCTGGTGTCAGAGGACCCCACGGCCGCCGAAGATGCGCTGCCCTCCAGCTATGTGACCTTCGGCCACGTTGCTGGGCCGCCCCCCTCGCCAGCATCCCCGTCCATCCAGTACAGCATCCTGCGGGAGGAGCGCGAGGCCGAGCTGGACAGCGAGCTCATCATCGAATCCTGCGATGCCTCCTCCGCCTCCGAGGAGAGCCCCAAAAGAGAGCAGGACTCGCCCCCCGTGAAGCCAGCTGCCCTGGATGCCATCAGGGAGGAGACCTGCGCCCGCGCAGAGGAGCGCACGCCCAGCCCGCAGGGCCCTGCGCAGCCCGACCCCTTCCTCCACTTCCCCTCCGCCGACCCCCACACCAGCCCCGAGCCGTCTTCTGCAGACCAAACCCCCGAGCCCGAGGAGCCAACCTTGCTGTGGAAACCCGCAGAAGCAGCAGCGAGCTCCAACCAAAGCCCCGCAGCCCCGCAGGTCCTTGCGCCTCCAGGTCTCGGCATGGCACCCTCGCTGCTGCAGCTCCTCAATAAGCAAAAAGGTAAAGCCATAGCTCTCTGCTTGAAGCAGCGGGGTTCCCCGGTGAGTGGCTGGCCGCCCTGGGGTATCAGCAGGAAGGCCATCCAGGCTGAGTCCTGGAGCTGACCCCATGCTGGTCACACAGAAACCCCAGAACCATCAAGGGCTGGTAGAGGAGAAGAGAAAAATGCTGGTAGCTGAGACATAGCACACTGAACCTAAGCACCCTTAATACTAAGCCATTTTGTGAACCCTCTGAGAACATCCAATGGAGGATTGTGTCTTTCCTTTCATGCCAGAGCTGGAAAGAGACGATTTTCTCCTCTCTGTCCAGCCTAACTTCCTGTTTCCCACCTCCTCAAAGACTGGGAATGGCTAGGTCCCTCCAGGCTGAAACCCACCATTACTAAGTTTTCATTTTGCCAACCAAAGGGTTTTTTTTCCTTAAATAGGTCGCACACTAGGTCAGCTCCATTCTTCTTCTTACCTAAACAACAAAACACCTGGATGATGATAAGATTGCTGTGTCTCAAACAGTCAGGAAAACAACACTGTCTAAAGTTGGTCCCACAATTTTTTCTGTCTGTCCCAAAGCAACATATAATTATTGATTCATTTTTATTAAATCTTTAAATGAAAATCTTAAAATCATTTATATCTTAATATTAATTTCATTTTTATTTCTGCCCATAAGAGACCTTCAAATGAATGACAGTTGGAAGTTATTAGTGTCCAGACACTATATATATGTATTTAGGATATTTTCCTCCTGCTCCCCAAATCACTAAGAGCAGTTGGTTGCAGTTTGTGTCAGGAATTCAGGAATGAAATCCAAGAATCCTATAAGTAAATGTGGTCTGGCTCCTTCTGTGTTTGTTCATGGACTATGCTGGGTGAAGACAGAGGACTTCTGTCTAGTTCTTGAGTAGAGAACTCCCCTGTAGAACTTGAAAGCAAGCACTCATGAGCAACTTCCTTCCAGGTCCCCTCCCACCCAATCTCTTCTACATTTTGCTTCTTTATAAGTATTTTGCTTTTTGAAGATAAATGATTTCAAGGGTACACCCTCTTTCCTCACTTTGCTAACTTGGGTGATGTTACTAGCAATTAAAGTGCTTCATATAAACACAGAGGGGAAAAAATCTCCCTTATTATAGATTGTAATCTAGCATCTAGATTCTTTAAAATTAACATGGAGAGGGGAATGAAATAAAAAGAAAACCCTGCTATGTGATTGGTGGAGAATCTGTATGTGAGTAGAATTGCTGTTGAGCCTGACAGAGTTGACTCTCTCTTTTTTTCTTCCTCTTCTTTTGTTGTGCTGGGAATTGAAAGCAGGAATTTGCACATGCCAGGCAAGTGCTCTACCACTGAGCTACATCTGTATTCACCTGACTCTTGATTTCCTAAATAACTTTCCCTGAGTTTAAAGTATATTTAGTGCATGCAATAGGTAGAATATTTAATAGTGATGGTGTTCGTGAGGTAAAATTTCACACTGATTTGGCTTCTTGCCATCTCTGACTATAGTGGTAAAGTACTCTGTAGCGCTCAAGGAACCAGGGCAACAGTATTAGGTTGAACAACTTCAGACCCCTGGGTCTGAACCAGTTAATATTGAGTTGTAATGATTGCATGTTCATGTCTCTGTACTGTAACAGCCATGTGTCTCCATCTTAGTCCCTAATATACTTGAAATAGTCACAACATGCTATTCAAATATGCTAGTTCTAGCCTGGAGCCAGCGATCTAGCTACTCAGGAGACTGAGATCTGAGGATTGAGGTTTGATGCCAGACCCCAGCAGGAAAGTCTGTGAAACCCTTTATCTCTAATTAACTACATACACACATGTACACACGCATGCACGCATGCACCAAAAAATGACATGAAAGTGAAGCTGTGACTCAATTTGTAGAAAGACAGTCTTTAGTGAAAGCACTAAGGAACAGTGCCCAGGCCCTGAATTTAAGCCCTTATTCCAACACACACACGCACACACACACACACACACACACACACACACTCACATACATACACAGAGTTTATTCCAAAAATGAGTATGAGGGTTGAACAGGGAGAGAAAATTTGAAAACGTGCAGGCTTATTTTTGTTCTTAGTAAACCTGAGAGACAAGTACAACTTCAAGGACTTGACTGACCACATATCTGCCGAGGAGCTGAGGGAATGGAAAGCTGTAGCTGTGAATGCATGTCCAGGCTTTGGAACATTGCTTATGGTGTTCTTAGCTCTGTGCATGTCCTATATGGGTTGAATCCTCTGCTGGCAAATTTAGAAGTTAGAGTGGCAGTCTTTTCAAAAGATTAAGGTATGCCAGGCAAATAACCTCTGCTCTCCTCTGCACTGAGGGGTCCTTTGAAATCTAGGCTCCCACTGAAAGTCAGTGCTCAGCTATACTATCTGTGGGCCTTTCTGGGGCAGCTGAGCACTAGGGCTGTGGGCGGATGACTCAGCTCCACTAGCAGGTTATTTGAGCTCTGAGATCCCTTCTGGTCTCAGCAGCTCCAGCCCAGCAGGTGAGAAAAGATCAGTGCTGCCTGGCCTCCCCCTGGCTATTCGTAATTACTGTCACTGGACAGTAGGTTTGTTTGCGTGCCAAGCACTGCTTCCTCAGCCTTTGGCCTCCCCCTGGCAATTCGTAATTACTGTCGCTGGACAGTAGGTTTGTTTTCAGGGCTTCCTCAGCCTTGAGGTCAAGGCGGCTTGCAGTTTTTCAGCTTTGTCCACTCAGAAACATCCAGAAATATAAGTGCGTTCAAGTTTATGCATGCAAGTATGTATGCTCTCCCCTGACTTCGAGTCTACCTGGCTGATGCTGATCTTAGTTTCAGTAGGGTCTGGAAATATTAAAAGGGAGAATTTGGCAGATGCCCCCAGTGGCATCCTCATATATGCCATTCAGGGAGCACTAGGCTTACCATTGCATGTGTTCTACCAGTCTATCTATCTATCTATCTATCTATCTATCTATCTATCTATCTATCTATCTATCTATCTATCTATCTATCTATTTTAGCTTTCTATACCTTTCGGAGACCGCTGCTGTTATTATCATGGAGACTGTTTATTCTTTCTTCATGCTTCACTTTTCCCTCTGTCCTGTTTGTCTGCTCCCTAGCGCTTCCAGGACCACCTGTTTTGAACATCATACTCTGAATGGGTAGATATAATTGCATTTCAGTAAGGATAGCCCTGTTATCTGAATGAACATCTGAACGAAAAGCCAAGGAAATCTTAATTTCTGCTCATATTTTCCTTGAAATAAGCACAAAAAAAACAAGAGTTTCAAAAAATATGTGAAAATTTTTAGCAGAATGAATTTTGTGCTATGCTCTCTATGGCCTCTTTAAAAACAAAATATGATGAAATTTAGAATTTGTGAACCTAGTTTCTAATAACTAGAATCTTTAGAGCAGTATCCCCATTTCAGATTGAAATCAAGTTTCATTCAGTTGTTTTAGCTGAAATTGTAAGGATAGAAGAATAAGGATTTGAAATAAGATCGCCTGGCTCTCATCCAGAGCCCTCTTTTCAACTAAATTCATTTCCAGTTAGTTGCTTTGTCTTTAAGTAAACCTAAGTGTTTCTCTATAGCAACTGGCTTTACAGTTTGGAGATTTAAAATTTAGTGTCATGAAAATATACTAATTTAAACAGGAGTTTTATAATGAAACACCCTATCTGTAGCTAATTCACATAATATACAACTAATGCAGTGATCAGTCAGATGCAAATTCAGCCTAATCTCCTGAAAGACATTTAATTAAAAAATCTTAGTTTAGCTAACTGATAGTTTGTTCAAGTTTGCATATAGTCACATAGTTTTCTCAAACATTGGAAATAAAACATTAACAAATAGATTTTGAGGGTAGATTTTATAGATCCCACTAAGATGTGCTATAACTTCAAAGCCAAAACTCAATTTTGACTGTGATTTAGAAAACCCCTGGGGATTTATAGTCAAGTTCCAATGGGGAACACATCATACTCTCAGAGCCAGGACTTGCTGATGGGGCAGTTTAGAGATAAGACTGGGGACAAAGCCCCTGTGAGAGAACTACCATTTGGTTTCAAGCTTCATAATTCATCTATCAAATCTGCATTAATTTGCCTATAAGATGAAATAAAATGGGATAATGCCCTTGAGCAATAAGATTTTCTTCCCATGTCATCATTGTTTGCCCTTAAAATTTACATGATGCTCATTGTGTAAAGATAAGTAGTTTCCGACCAAATCACTATTTGCTTTTTCACCATATAAAGTGATAGCCAGGAAGGGGCTGTTCAAACAAGAACTTTATTTCTCAACCACCCTTGTATGTTGGTGAAGCTGTGAGACTAATAATTATCAATAGTATATGATGTTGTTAGTGATATGGGTTGCATCTGGGACAAGGTCACATCTGCTATGATATTGTGGTTGTAACTTTTCCTCCCTCAAAAAGATGGCTAAGAGGACCCTGAATGACAACATGGTGTGAAGCTTCCTCCTAATGGGCACTCACACTGACCTCTTCAGTTAGCCCCAAATGAATTCTTCTTCTGTTAAACTACAGGAGTTTGGGGGTTGTTATGATAGCCAGAATCTTCTTAAATCATAAGATAACCTATGATACAATGTAAGGTTGAGAAAGAAGATCTATAGTTAGAAAATATGTTGGAGCATCTGTCCTAGAGTTGCATAATTTTATAAGCCTTGCTTCTCTACTCCACCTTTTTCCTTGGTATTCTCTTTTGCTGGTGCTAACCAGCCCCACTGCTAGAATTGCTGATGTAGTCATATTTTTTTTTAAAGCCAATCCTATTCTCAAAACATTTGATTGCTACTTCCGAAGATGTTGCTGTCAAAATGACTCCAGTGCTTAATAACCACAATGTGAATAGCTGGTGTGCTGTGAAGAGCAGGAGCAACAGAAAGCTTGAGAGAGAACCTTAGGAGGACTGGAAAGGCCTTCTGTTGAAGGCTAACCCTAGGCAAAATTGGGAAATAGGTACAGTATCTGAAGTGCTTCTCATCACTAGGTATCCCCAGTCTCTATGGTGTCCATCAGCTACTCAAAGCCCCTTCTTTGTTCTCCCTATGTTTCTTTCAAAATGTACATTCTTTATATCCTGTTTCTTTGGGGCCCTATGTGCACTCCATTTTCTTTTTAGAGTGTGCCATGCTGGTTTCATTGGATAAATGAGTTCATTTATGTGCATCAGTTAGCTAGTGTGTGGTTCCTCCTATATAACAGGTTCTGAGCTTGGGCAAAGTGCCCAGATTTTCAGAAGGCCCTGAAGGAGTGAACCCCTGTAGGTAAGGCTAGCCTGCACTTCTTCGTTCCATGAACACCTCCTTCTTGCCAGTAAGTATTCTGAAATTATCTGAATCTGATCTAACCCCAAACACCTGGTTATAAGTTTATACTAGTATGTACAAGAGGACTTTTATCTAAGAAGAGAGATCAGGCTGGGCGCCAGTGGCTCACACCTGTAATCCTAGCTACTCAGGAGGCTGAGATCTGAGGATCCCAGTTCAAAGCCAGCCTAGGCAAGAAAGTCCGTGAGACTCTTATCTCCAATAAACGACTAGAAAACTGGAAGTAGTGCTGTAGCTCAAGCGATAGAGTGCTTGCCTTGAGCTGAAGAGTGCAGGGACAGTGCCCAAGCTCAGAGTTCAAGCCCCACTACTGACAAAAAAAAAAAAAAAAGAAAAGAAAAGAAAAAGAAGAAGAGAGATCAGCCCATGGCTGCCTGGTAAGCATGGAATTAGACCAAGAAGTATAGATAGTTCTCATTGGAAATTTCTATCATGTTTCAGTGGCCTGAAATTTCCTCTTCTCGCAGGACTGGAGTCCTCTGCTCAGTATAGAACAACCGGTCCCTGAGCCTATGTCTAATGGTGTCTTGTGTAAATTCATTTTCCTTAGACTCTGCATCCTTCTGATTGCTTTTCCCATTCCCTATTGCAGCACAGTTCAACTGGGTTTTGGCCTTATGTTTGCTACTTATTACTAGTTTTGTATGACTTTGGGCAAGTTAACCTATGTTTGTTTAATCATTAAACATTAAGGGGATAATTGTATTCACATTACAGGCTTCTTATGAAGATAAAATAACTTAGGTGCTTACACGCTCATTTTATTACTACATATTTATCTTAATCATAATAGAGTCTACTTACTCATTTAATGAAGTTTCTACAACATGTTTTTTATACAATTCAGATAAGAAATTTAAAGGTTTACTTCAAATATCACAGTTAGCTTGCTTGCTTCTCAGTGGTTTATAGGAAGTTGATCTACTGTGTTCTGTGTCAAGCATATTGTAGGACAGGTTGCTTCTGGGGAGGTTTCCTAAAGCCAGGTGACCCAATCTATCATAATTTGATGAGCATTGCTTTCTGTATATAGATGCATAGACCCCAACCTAAATATCCCAAGGTATAATCTTTGGGTATAACATCTACAAGTCACATATTTTAGTAACGCTGAGGGTGCTAAAATGTCTGGCAAGGGTTTAGAACCACTAAGTTCATCTCTGCTGTGTACAGTTTCTTCTTATCTTCTGGCTCATTTGCTGTTTCTTCCCAGACTCAGGAGTTCCATACTATTTGGACTCCTTAGTAAATTTACCCTTCAGTAATAAACCCCCGAATCTTTATGTCTTTGTCCAACAAACATTTATTTCTAGCTCACACAAAATCCTATGCATGTTAATGAAGGCTGTGCTTCATCTAGTTACAAAAGGATCCAAGCTTTTGCTCAATCTCCCATCCCCACACCCATGCTACTGAACATCAACCAGGGAAAGAGAGAGAGAATTTGAAGTACACGTTAGCTCTTAAAGGCCTACTTCTGGAGATGACAAACACCACTTTTTGCTTGGGTTCTTGTTGGCCAGAATTAATAACATGATTTATTCCCATCACAATGCATGGGGGCACACTGGAAATTTGTTGAGCCCTTGAGTTCTGATTCTCCCACAATGATCTCTATTTGAGCTCTTCCTAGCACCTATTGCCTGGCCTATGATATGCACAAGTCTCTGGTGGCTTATTGCTTGTACCCTTAAGCTCTTGAGAGTGTAATCTTTTCATGACTGTTGTATCTCTAGTGCCTACAGTCAAGTCTGTTGCATAGTGGGAACTCAATCAACATTTAATGCCTAAATGAATGGTGTCTCCAGATGCAAAGTGAAGATGCTGAAATATACTATAGAATGTTATTTTCTGTCAGAGTGTTATATAGCTGTGCTCTTTTCCACAGGCTCATTTAAATGTTATTGAGTCCAGTGAAAGGGTAAAGAATAATAGACCAATTAAGAAGAAAATGTTGTGTGTAGCTCACCCACTGTTACTCATGAAGAACATTTACCTCTTAGTTGCACTCCTGGAGTGATCAGCCCAGGAAAGGGCAAATGGAGTCAGCAGAGAAATAGGCTTTCTGAGGTTCAGCTGACATAGTCAGTAATGGATTTGAGTTGACAAAGGAGAAGGCTTGTGTTTAGCCTTTTCTTTGCTGAGCCAAACCTACTGAATTTGTACAAGACCAGGCTATTGAAACTTTATAACCCCTATAAAATGGAAAAAAATGTGTGAATGAATGCTTATTGTTATTGTGAATACAGCATGACTCCATTAAAAATAAGATTTGTAATTAAGGTTGCTACACAAGCAAATATTATGCAGCAATTAAGGTATGCGCACTGGAATAAGAAAGACCTGGGCGGTAACCAAGGTCCATCATTTCTGGTCTGAAATTTCCCAAACCTCTTCTCTACAATGTGACTGATGAGTTCTGCTTTCTACAGTTGTAATATGATTTAAACTGAATATTGCTTTTAAAAGGGGGTTAGGTTGATAAAAGACCTGGCTTATCAGGTGACAGCACTCATACGACATATTATAATTGGGTTGTGCTTTCTCTACCAGCCAAGGCAGAAACCTACAGCCAGGTTTCAGTCAGTAACATGGGTTATTCGAAGACACTGGGAATGTGGGAGCAAAGGTGCACTATCCTTGGTAACCCAGTCCCTTCTAAGGCTGCCTCTGTGGGCCTATGGAGTATTGCCACAGCAATTCTTTCCTGCAACAGAGCCAATCAGCAGCCCACCCTCTTTGGTATGAACATACCTCTTAAAGGGGAGACCTGATTAGGCCACTTCCTCACCATCTGAAGTGAACCCACCTTTCCCAACCCATCTCCCAGGCATTATTCTTCTTGCGCTTAACAGTTAGCTCAAGCCCCAACTCTGGGCCTATCAGTTATAGCCAGGTTAGGATCCATTTTTAGGGCCACTTCCTTCAAAGGGATTGAATTTGGAACAAATGACATGAGTCTATTTACCAAAGCAAAACATTATACACAAAAAGTTTCACCCCCCTGGACACTGGTGGCTCATGTCTGTAATCCTAGCTACTCAGGAGGCTGAGATCAGAGGATCATGGTTCAAAGCCATCTCCAGCAGGAAAGTCTCCAATAAACCACCAGAAAACCGGAAGTGGTGCTGTGGCTCAAGTAGTAGAGTACTAACTAGCCTTGAGCCGAAGAGCTGAGGGACAGCACCCAGGTCCAGAGTTCAAGCTCCACTATCTACAGAAAAAAAAAGTTTCACTCCTATGATGCTTTCAATGGGAAGTTGCTCTTGGAACAATCTGATTCTTTAGGAATGTTTGAAATAATAGTTGTGTTCTCACAATGATAAATACAGTCACCCCTTTAAGTGGATAGGCAGACCTTTCAAGTTTCTTACATAAGTGCCTTAGATAACTACCATTTTGCTAAAAACAAAAGCCAAAATAGAGCAAAACCTCCCCCATTTTCCTTGTGAATTTTCCCTGTTTCTGAATGGGGAATATGCTTTGATGTGGCTTCAATTTAGGGAAGTCTTTTGTCCATGACCCCCATAAGGTAGGCAGATTGGCACCAGCGAGGAGAAAGGATGTCTGCAGAATTGCTAGCTCCATAACAATTTGCTTGTTTGGTGTTTCACCTTCTGGGTCCAACACTTTATGTTTTCAGAACTGATTGTGCTACAAATGAATACAAAGTATTTCATAAGCACTGACAAAGAATTTTAATGTTCTATTAAAGAAGGCAAGGTATGGTTTGTCCCTTCAAACACTAGCCTTTCACTTATGATTTAAAGTGCATCCTCATGATTCTATTTTTTAAAGATACTTAAAACAGATCATTATCAAAATAACATTCATAGTGTAGAGAGACTAATATAATGAACTTCCACATAGTTCAATAAAATTTAGCAGTTATTCTCATTTTTTCATGTGTTTTGTTTACTTTTAGAGCAATCATTTTAAAATTAACTCACAATAATCAAGATAGTTCAGCCCTAAATGTGTCAATGTACATCTCTAAAATTAACTATATCTCTTATGTAACCACAAGGCTATTATTACATCTAACAAATACCTTGATATCTCTAATGCCCAGTTCATTTTCAGATTTCCCCAACATGCCTCCAAATACGTTTTTTTGTCCTTCAGGGTTTTTTTTGTCCTTGAGCTTCTTTTGCTCAAGGCTAACACTCTACCACTTGAGCCACAGTGCCGCTTCTGGCTTTTTCTGTTTATGTGGTACTGGGGAATCGAACCCAGGGCTTCATGCATGCTAGGCAAGCACTGTACCACTAAGCCACATTCCCAGCCCTGTGTCCAATGGGAAACATCTATTTGTCAGCTATAGTAACTATAATGAAGACACAGAGCAAGGGAAAGTTCCCTGCAGGTTAAGACAGATTGCATTCACTTTATTCATATTTTATTATGAGAGCTTTCAAACATAATGATAGCTGGTGGCCTTCTTCATTACTCACTTGTCTACATGGTTCCTGACTTCTTGCTCTTCTTGGTGTCCAGAGCTTGATAGTCTCTACCCTTCCTATTGAGTAAGAAAATGAATGGCCCAAGTGCATTATACTTATAAACTGACACATTGAGTTAAAATCCCGACTTAAGGATAATAGAAGAAAGGAGGAGGAAGAGGAAGAGGAGGAGGAGGAGGAGGAAGAAGAAGAAAGAAAAAGGAGGAGGAGGAGGTAGTAAATGAATACTCAGTGGCTTTTTAGGTAGAATCCTTAAATCATATTTACAAAGTAGATGTTGAACACGCTGATCACTTTACATGGGTGTAAATCTTGAGTGGCTCCTGCCAGCCTATAAATGTTATTGAGCCTGCCGTGCCATTGCCAGTGCTTTTGGAGGCATCCCCTGAGAGCCAGGTGCTGGGCGGTTGCCATTGAAACCATCACTGTGGGTTACTTGTGAAAATGACAAGCCATTCTGTCTAAGGCTGAAGCTGCTGGAACAGGCAGCGTTGTTTATACCTTATGCAACGTCAGTTGTATTTCAACATTATCCAAAAATATCATGCAAAGGTATTTAGAAAAACAAATCTGGTTTGTAAAATGTTTGTTTGAGGGTTGCTGCATTGCCATGGAAATTGGAGAAGCAGATTTTCATGGCTTTATCACACTGAGCCAGATTTAAACAGATTCCTGGGTCTCTTGGCTTCCTCCCTCTCCCTCCTGTTCTGGGTGGTTTTGTTAGACATAACCTTGTCTGAATAATATTAACCCATCCTTTGTATGAAAGCACATTAGGTGCTAATGCTTACAGTTATTTTTAGCCAGAGAATTTAACCATACAGGATTCATTTTTCATCTGCATTTTTAAAATAGACATCCTGTAATCAGCCTTAACCCAGAGCTCAGCTTGGAGCATAAGGAAATGTTAGTATAATATTTTAGTGCCATCTGCTGTAAGTTTCATGGCATTCAACCCCAGCTGGCTTACTTGAAGCAATTCCCTTTGCTTTTTTTTGGTGGGGGGGAGGAGTTCAGGAGGAGGGGGGAGTTCAGGAGGGAGGTCCTTAGCTGAATATAGTAAATCTCTTCCTAAATCTTTCATATGGATTGGTCCTGTTTCTTCCTACTGACTGGACAAGGCTGTTGTCCAAAGAACATGTTCCTTTGGCTCTCTGTTCATTTCCTGAAGAATTCTGCTTCAGTTGAGTGGGTTTCATGTGTGTGTGTGTGTGTGTGTGTGTGTGTGTGTGTGTTGCTTGTCAAGCAGTTAACTCATTCTAGACCTCTCTATCTCAAATAACAACCTGATTCCCCGGGAGTGTCAAATATTTGCCAATACTGTAAAAATAATTATTGAGAACTGAGTACACACCAGAATTTTCCCCAGCACTGGGGTGGGGCAGTGGAGAACCAGCAATGTTCTGTCATCAGAGAAGACAGTGTACAAATAAAAACACATATAGCAGAGTACTAGGTAGTGGTATGTGTAGTGACTTAGTAAAATAAAAGAGGGGGAGAGTGATAGATGGAATAAAATTGATTAGAATATATTGTAAATATGGATGGGAATCTAATGATGAAATTGTCCTGTATAACCAATGTAAGCTAGCAGATAAATTAAATAAGCTAAGGGGAGGTATTTTAAATAGACTGGTCAAAGAAATATTTTTTTTTGGGTCCGGTTGTGGGGCCTGAACTCTGGGCCTGGGCGCTGTCCCTCAGCTCTTCAGCTCAAGGCTAGCGCTCTACCACTTGAGCTACAGTGCCACTTCCGGCTTTTTTCTTTTTGCTTATAAGGTGTTGAGGAATCGAACCCAGGGCCTCAGGCTTGCAAGGCAAGTGCTCTACCACTGAGCCACCTTCCCAGCCCCTGGTCAAAGAAATCTTGATGGATAATAGAATTAAGACATTGGAATGGACATCAATAACACATTAAGGTTGTTAAGGACATCTAATGTATTTCATTTTTCTTTTCTTTTAATTACTTAAACATTTATTGGGCTGGAAGGTGGCTCAGTGGTAGAGTGCTTGCTTGCCTTGCATGCATGCCCTGGGTTTAATCCCTCAGCACCACATAAGCAGAAATTCCAGAAGTGGAACTATGGCTCCAGTGGTAGAGTGCTTGCCTTGAGCTGAAGAGCTGAGGGACAGCGCCCACACCCAGAGTTCAGGCCCCATGACCAAAAGAAAAAAAAAAGAAAAGAGGGCTGGGAAGGTGACTCAGTGGTAGAGCATGCCTTGCATGCATGAGGCCCTGGGTTCAATTCCTCAGCACCACATAAGCAGAAAAAAAAGCCGGAAGTGGTGCTGTGGCTCAAGTGGTAGAGCGCTAGCCTTGAGGTGAAGAGCTGAGGGACGGTGCTAGGCCCAGAGTTCAGGCCCATGACTAGACACCCCAAAAAATAAAATAAAAAAATAAGAAAAGAAAGAAACACTTATTTTGATGTCTGAAAACAATGTTTCTGTGTTTTGCAAAATTAGTTAATGTGTTTTAAATGCTGTACTTTGAGGCTCTTACTAGTGATAGACATCTCACTGTTAGCCAAACAGTTATAGTTCAACATTAACCAGAAACATTACATAGGTGACATATTTGGTCTTTGAAAGCCATCAGAGTTTCTGCTGTCACTTTGGAAGGAGACAGACTCTGGGCTTGATTCACTATTTCAGTTCTTCACTTCAGTACAATTCAGCATAGTCAGAGCACTGCATGTGTCCAAGTATTTGATGAATTCCATTGGAGAACGCCAGAACTCCAGTACCTGTTTTGCAGGAGTTACTTCATCTTATTTATTTTTGCCAGTCTTGAGGCTTAAACTCAGGGTCTGCTCACTGTCCCTGAGCCTCTCTCTTTGTGCTCAAGGCTAGAGCTTTACCACTTGAGCCATAGCACCACTTCTGGCTTTTTTCCATGAATAATTTATTGGAGATACAAGTAGTCTCATGGACGCTTCTGCTCAGGCCGGCTTTAAACTGAAATCCTCAGATCTTAGCCTCTTGAGTAACTAGGGTTACAGGTGTGAGCCACCAGCACCCAGCTAGGAGTTACTTTTAATTGAATGCTTCACCAACCCTCAACTCACCACAGGGATAGAATAAACACATTTTGAACACTTAAATAATACCACCAGCTACCATCATGATTCTCTCTTCAAATATCTTCAATCTCAAGTGCTATAGGATTTTAGAAGAAGGTTTCAGCTATCTATTTACTTACTAATTCATTTGTCAGTGGAGCTAAGCACTGAGCAGCATCAGCTGATTAATATTGCTGTCATTAAAAAATTCAGAAGATTCTCAATTCAGGTGATGAGAATCATAAAAAACCCATGTGGTTTCTTCTGTGTTTTTTTGTGTTTGCTCACATGAGTGCCCACACAGGTGCACATGCTCAAGTATTCAAGAATCAAGTCTTAGGCAGTCGTTACATGGGAGTTACTGGGCAGTGTCTATAGAAGTTACAAGACTCAATCCTTGTCCACAAGGCATTTGTAGGACAAGGCATTTGTATATAGCACAATGGTGCCATAAAAGCACTACAGGAACGACAAAGATAGTTCTTATCCCTGCCCAGTCTGTGCTGTTGATTTATGCTGCATTGGCAGGTGCATGCACATTCTGATGTTTCTGTGCTTCTTTTCCCACATCTTCCAAAAATGCTAGGACAGAGAGAATTATTAGCATAATAATGAGTTCCTATCCTTATCTTACTTTAGGGAGAAGGTGGAGTTATACTGAAGCAATGACAGTATTTGCTTTGGCTTATTGGGAAATGAGACACATATAAAGAATTGTTGCTTTAATAACTTCAGTACCATTATCAGAAGCAGTGATTGTATACCAGTGGGAGAAAAGCAAATAAATAAAATACATTTTCTCCCTGCTTTCATGCTTCTACTTGGAGTTGCTGCATAACTCGAGAGCCTCAATTAGCTCTTTGCACAATGAAATATAAACCCTTACATCCACAGAGGCTGACCACAGTGTAGCTGCGGGGTTGGGGGAGGGGAGGTTGCTGGGAATGTTCCATATTCTTCCAGACTCCCCTTCCTCTCTTCCTAGGAGCCTGTGGTAGTCTGCATGGACACAAAAGTAAAATTGAGTTTGGGAATAGGGAGAGGCTGTTGAATGTACTATTTATCTTCTGCTCTTCAGAGAGCTTTTTAATAAGGAAACTTGGGGCACACAGGAGAGGTGTAAACCCATCTTTTTCCCCTGACTGCATATAAGACTTTCTCATTCAGTTGAGCACTGTTTTTCAGAGCCAGAAAATTATTTGTTGGGCTAACAAAAGCTGTAAAAACGGATTCTTGCTGAGCATTTGTATCTATGATCCAGCTTTCTCGTTACCCACATCTCCCTTCCCTCAGCCCAATATGTTTGCCTGGCATCAAGATGCCAGTCTATGGTCTGTGGCACAGCCCCCATAAGAGGTGCATTTTCCTACAGATCATAGTGGTGAGGAAAAATCAGTAGCTGCAGCAAGTCAGACTCCAGGGCT
Organism: Dipodomys ordii; assembly: GCF_000151885.1. Taxonomy (NCBI): domain Eukaryota; kingdom Metazoa; phylum Chordata; class Mammalia; order Rodentia; family Heteromyidae; genus Dipodomys; species Dipodomys ordii. The sequence goes on from NW_012267218.1 coordinate 35,023,030, forward strand.
GGCACTGGCTGTCCCCAGCTGCTCTGTCTCATCCACAGCCTTCTCTTCTGTGTTTCAGTGGCTGGCAGTTTGGTTGTTTCTTCATAATCCTTTATGTCTATACTGTCTGTATAGACCAACACTGAATTCAAAAAGTGGAAACTAACCATTCATTCACTCTAATGGGGACAGCCTGACAATGAGAATGCACGCTAGTGTGCAGGTGCTGGTGGCGTTGGGCCTCTGAAGCTTCTTTGAAAGTTCACTCTAGGGTGACAGCAGGTTTCCAAAGCTCAGGACATCTCTGATTACCTTCCTTCTGATGGTGGGCCATGTGTGTCTATTGCTCTTTTCACTCCATCCTCCCAAGACATGTGGAGGAGGGAACAGTGTTAAATATTGCATGGGGTTTTGGAGCAATGTTGCTTAGTCTTTACAGTAGACCTTTGAACCTGGCAGAGGACTGACCCTTCTTGGAGATTTTTTTTGCTTGACTATCGAACACTTTCATTAAGCAAAACATTTTGTTAAGCAAAGATCCATAGTCCCTATGATATTCTCAGTAGGCTGTGACTCAAATACAAGAAAGTTGAGAGAAGACGAGAAAAGGAGAGAGAGAGACAGAGAGAGAGAGAGACAGACACACAAAGACAGACACACAAAGATAGAGACACAGAGACACAGAGAGACAAACACTGAACTAGAATGTCCCTCCATAATGCCATGCTGTTGGAAAATCCTGCAGTATTATTTACTCGCAAGAGCTTCAAATCTGTGGAATCAGATCTGACATTAACCCAGCCTGGATCTCCAGTGGTTATGGGATGATATCTGACTGAGCAATGTGACATTTTAATAATTATCAGGAGTGTTTGGTAAACAATAGAAATTTCAATGAAATCATTCTGTGTAAGTCACTGGCTGGTTTATCTGACAAATATTAATTGTATCTTCTAGGCCAGTCTCTGTGTGAGGTGCTTGAGATCCTTCAGTGGCAAAACAGATACTCACCCTTGTGGAACTTCTATTTTTGTATGGGGAGAAAGACATAAACCAATAAATAGAATGTATTTGTAAATGATATCGCAGGCTAGGAAGTGAAGTAGACACAGAAGAAAAAGCAAAAGTAGTTCAGGTAAGAGCCGAGTGAAAATTTAAGAGTAGCTTAGCCAAGTGGATAGATACCTGGAAAAGTGGGCTCCAAAGAGGAAGAAGCTGCCCAGAGGCCCTGCTTCCATAGTTACCTGGCATTTTCATGGAGTGAGAGCCAGAGAAGAGGGGCCTAGGGGTGGGGGTGGGGGGGAGCCCAGGGCATTTGGAGGGAAGAGTCAGGAAAGATGTTAGGGTCAGGGCAGGCCAGCCTGGGTCTCCTGAGACTCTTACTCAGAATGTAATAGAACACCTAGAAGGGCATTAGTAGGGGAGGGACTGGTCTACCATACTTGAATTCTGGGTAGTGCGTAGGCTGTGTGGGACAAGGAAGAAGCTGGGAGAATTTTAGCAGGCTCTTGCATGAAGCTGATTGAAAGATGGTATTTTTGGTTTTTTGTTTTTGTTTTGTTTTGATATCAGTACTGGAGCTTGAACTTTGGGTCTATTTGCTGTCCCTTTGTTTTGGGGCTCTACCACTTGAATGGCAAGTGCATACCACTACCTCAGCTATTGTTTGAGATGGGATTTTAACAAACTTTTTGCCCAAGTAGGCCTCAAACCATGATCCTCTTGATGTCCCCCTCCCAGGTAGCTAGGATTAGAGGTATGAGCCACTGAATGCAGCTGGTTTATTTATTTATTTATTGGGGTCCGGTCGTGGGGCCTGAACTCTGGGCCTGGGAGCTGTCCCTCAGCTCCTCAGCTCAAGGCTAGCGCTCTACCACTTGAGCCACAGCGCCACTTCCGGCTTTTTTCTTTTTGCTTATGTGGTGCTGAGGAATCGAACTCAGGGCCTCATGCATGCAAGGCAAGCGCTCTACCACTGAGCCACCTTCCCAGCCCTGCAGCTGATTTATTTTTAATCTCACCAGAGAGTTCAGAATCAAGAGAATTTCAGGGTTAGAAGTAACCACTATTAAAAGTCCTTATGAAAAAATCTGTGCGTGCAACTCGCTGTCTTATAAACTGAATTTCCATTCCTTGTCAAATCTAACTACAAGAAGTTTGTTTCCTATATTCATGCTACTTATCTACTAATTTGGGGGGCTCATATCTTTGAATCTTTACTTCTCCAGATCCTAGATTACCATTGCCTTCAACTGTCACAGAGTGGTTTACTGTCCCTGTACTATCTAACTCATTATATTCTCTAGCTTCCCAACCTCAGTCCAAGTATTAGATTCCCAAACACAAAAATAATCTTCCTGAGAAGTATGTGAACTGGAAAACAGCAAAATCATGACATTCCTCTTGGATATGTATTTGTCCTGATTCAACCTGTTGGATATATCATCTGTAAGCATATCACACTGTTGACTTGTATTAACCTACAAAGTAAAGTACGTATAAGCCTTTACTTACATGTGACAGTAATGTTACATTTCTTCTATCTTATATTGTTAGGTTTGACCCTATGGACGGGAGTGAGAGACATTGCATTTATCTATGCTAATCTTTTTAATATATTTTTATTGTAAAGATACTATACAGAAGGGTTACAGTTACATGAGTAAGGTAATGAGGACATTTCCTATCGAGCATTGTTACCATCCCTTTCCTCCTCACATCCCCAACTCCTCCCTCCCCCTGCCCCAAAGTTGTAAAGTTCGTTTTCAACATAGTGTCTTCTACATCTCATTCTTATCTGTGTTAATCTTTATTTGGTTAGGCTTGCGCTTTTTTCTTTGAAAGATTTGGGAGTATACTATCACTCAATATATTTGTTGTCTCTACAAAGGGAGAATCATACACATCAAATGCAAAGGCATGAACAAAGAACACAGAGAAGCCATTAATTATCTAAACTGTTTAATGATGCATACCAAAATGAGGTGATTTTGAGCCAAGTCCTGAAGTATTTGTAGAAAAAAAAACTATTGAGAAAGTCTGTCATTCATTGATTAATATTTATCCATAAATAAACAAAATATTATTTCCCTGGTAGTTTTTCCCTTGGAGAACAAGTTAACCAACAAATTTGGTTAACAGAACCAAATCCATACTCGCGTATCCAGTGGCTATTTTACAATGTGACAACAATGTCATTCTTTCAAAAAAAGAATTTCCATTGACACTCCTTCTGAAAAAATTAAACCCTCTATGTTTTCTAGTTTCTATTGTTTGTCCATTGAGAGTAGCTAGAAAGCTTTAACCAATATTCCTCAGGATTCAGGACAAAAGCAGGAAATTCTGAAAAATCTGTTCCTTGATGACCTGTATTTAGTGCTGTGAGACTTGTCTCTTAGAACAACTCTTGTTCAGATTTGCTTCTCCAGCTTCTTAAACTAGTCTTAGGACATTGGGGTCACTGTGTGTTTCATAACTTGCTAGAGACAAATTGACAACAAATGGACCTGAGGATCAGCTTCTGAGCTGTAGTGAGTGGCATTTCTCATTTCCTCTCTTTACAAAGGCAATCAATTCTGCAAGATACTTTATCTTTTAGAACGTGAAAAAAAAAACCCAACAACTCCAGAGTCTCTTTCTTTTCCTAACAAAGACCTGAGCACTCGTCCGCTTATTAAACTGGAGTTCTGACCTTTACAAGTGGTGTCTTCACCTTAGAAATGATGAGTATATCTTGGGCAGTAAGCCACTGAAGATACCAAGGTAATCCTGCTGTGGACCAAGCCATTTAGTGGGGAGCATTCATGCTATTTAGCAGTGACCTGTATTCGTTCAAAGTTTTCTTGCCTGCTGCCTCATCATAAAAGTACATGGCTCTGTCTCACCATAGGCAAGTAAATGCAGGCTTTAAATTTCTGTGGACAGTAGAAAAATAAGACTTAGTTAGATAAGTAACTGCTCTGACTTCTACAAAGTCACCTAATCTATCCAAATCTCCTGGTAGCCACAAATAAAATGATGCTCTGCAAAAGTTAAATATATATGTTTTTATGTATAATACTTGGGACCATGTCAACAAATCATTGAGTATTTTTCAATTTTAGTTCAGTCTGTAAAGTACTAGGATTTTTGTAATATGCATATATACACATCATATTATGTACCTATATACATAAATATATTAAGATATCTCAAAATAGTGATGTAGTGAAAAGCAGGTTGAGAGAAAAATGTAGCCAGATAATACTTCTTAGGGGAAGAAAGTCTTTTTAATTTTTTATTAATTTTTTGAATGTTAATATTTTATTCAGCATTTTTATATTATTTGTTCATTTTTATTTAGCATTAATTTTTTATTTTATATTATATAAAAATAATATCTAATACCATTTCAGTATATTTCACTGAAAAATTATTGAGATCTATAATAGTCTGTAGATATTTTATATTCTTATTTTTGTATTACATTTCCATACTCTTTGGTACATATTGTCCAATTTCAGCACACTTCCAATAGTTCTACTCATATTTTTTTTGTTTTCCAGTTATTATTTTCTTATCTCAACATCCCCATTATATCATTTTAATGTACAAACAAGAAAATTCACTATTGCTGGTACAGAGGTCAATACATTTTCAAAAATGCAAATGACCATACAATGACTGTGCCAACCTATAACATGAAATGATCAATATAACTTATACAATACAGTAATATAAATGTACTATGTAAAATTAATGTTACAAAATTAAGTATTAGTAAACGATGCTATGAAACAGATATAGTATTAAATTAGGCTGTAAAATAATTACTATCCCTACTATAAAATAGTAATATAAAACTATGCCCACCTTCTTTGGTAAAGAATTTACTCTTTGTAGTAACCTTCACCTGGGCCTCTTCCCTGGGAACCAATGGACTGTTAGATGTCCCTAGAGTTTGGGCCACCTCCCAGAAGCCTCTGCTCTGTCTGGCCTACCGTTATCCCTCCCCGTGCCACACCCCATTATAATTAGGCCTGAGAGAACACTATCCAACTGTCCAAAAGTACATTTTAGAGGACAGGAGCCCCACTTCTCCAGGTGGAAGTGGCCAGGTCTTCACATAATAATTATCTCCAGCTCATAGAAGAATGGCAAGCAGGGGTCATTGCTCAGGCCCTCAAGCTCTTGCAGATACTGGATATTGGGTTGTGGTGGCACAATCTGCTCTGTAGTGGAGCCTGCAAGGGGCAAGGCACCCTACCCCCTCCATGTTGTGTTCAAGCTTTAACCTCTTCAAAACCTTGCTCCGTCTCCATCCATAACTGCTATCTCCATGGGGCCCCACGGGTCTGAGGTGGCCTCAGCAGGAAGAGTCTAGGCAGCTGCCAGCATCTTGTCCTGGCACTCTGTGCCTTTACCTGCAAGGTGCAACAGGCACTCCTGCAGCTCCTCTTCCTTCTCCCTCTTCTCCTGGGCCAGCTGGCTGACATGCTCATCTTTCTCCTGATACAGCTCACCCATGACTGTCATCTGTTCGGCACAGAATACAATAGACTACTCAATGGAGTCATGCATTCTGACAGTGGGCTACACATCAATGTTGGAGTTCATTTGCTTGATTCTGGTATTCCACCTTGTCAGGCAGGTTGTGGATGAAGCAGATTTTCAGCTTGGGCACCTTGCCATGGTTCCAGTGCTTAGGGACAAGAGCCTGGCACTCCAGCTTTATCTGGCACTGGGCTGCCAGATTAGCCAGGAAACCACAGCAAGCCTGCAGCTTCTGCAGCTGCTGGCAGCATTTCATCTTCTTTGATTCAGCAATGGATAGTGCTTTGAGGTTAAAAAAAAATCTCACATGGTTTGTGGGTTGTCTGTGTCCTCTGGGACAGTCACATCAAGAGGAGTCACTTCCTCGCCCTTTTCTTCTTCTTTGCTCACTCTTTGACCTAGGGAAATCCAGGAAGTTCAGCTGGGCCTGCAGCCATTCTAGTGTCTGGTTGCTTCCAGGCACTTCAGAGTGTCCTGTAACTTTTGACTGACCAAATATAGGCCTCCAATTTGCTCTCCACCTACTTCATCTGGTCTAGCAGGTGGGTCTGCTTTAGCAGGAAGCAAGGGCTTCCTTCTCTGAGGTCAGCTGCTCCGTGGAGGCCATGTGCTGGCCACAAGTAGCTCTTAGCTCCTGCAACTCGATCAGATTCTAGTCATGCTGCTCTTACAGATTCTGAGCTGCGTGGCTTTTTAACTCAGCCATCTTTCATTTCTCCTAACTTTTCCTCTAGCTGCTCCAGCTTCTCCTACAGATGCTTCTTCACTTTCTGTTCTGTGTGCAGGATGCTGATAAGCTCTTCCTTCTCTTTTGCTCAATCTATGGAAGCCATCCCGCAGCTGATCTTTCAGCTCTTGGTTGTGTACAAGTTTGCATTTCATGGCCACAGGTCCCTCTTTCTATTGTCTTAAGGATCTTGTGCAGATCCTCAGCATGCTGACTCCATTTCTCAGACTCCATTTCCACAGCTGCTCCTGCTGCTCAAGGTTCTGGGGACTGAGCTCTGGTTTTCCTGTATCTGGATTGGAAGTTGTTGCTCCAGGTTCTACGGCTCATTCTGTAGCTGCAGCTCAGCCTGAGATGGCCCTACAGGCAGCTACCAGGGCAGCAGCTCTACCAGCTGCCTTCTCAGTTCTACAAGGTTAGTCTCTAGTTCCAAAACTTGCCTCACCCCTTGTTCTTTCTCCTCAGTTGGCTCATCTGCTCCAAGAGCTGTTTGACCTTGTCCTTCCACATGGAGCTCTCCACCATCAAGTCTTCTGCAAACTTGTCTCTCTCCAACCTGAGTTTTGTCACTAACTCCTTCATGTTCTCTTGCTCTCCAGCTGTGCCTGTTCACTCCTCCATTTCCTTTTGAACCTGCTGGTTGCTATCTCAGGGTAGAGCTCCACTGGAAAATGGAAGTAGACTTGTGACATGTTGTTACTGATTCCAATGTCAGTGGAAAGGACACTGGCAGGGAGGGACCCAGGGGGAGGCTCAGAGTCAACATGGTCTTTGGCCGCACCCTTGGCTGATTTACAGTCCCCAGCAATGTCTGTCTTGGGGTTACCTCCCTTTTTAATTTTATTCTTTTTGTTGGCTTTGATGGCTCCACCAGGACAATTCCTCAGCAGAAACGAATTCTTGCAGGAGTTTCTTGTCTGCAGCTGTTTGTTTTTCTGTTTCAGATTCTTTATTATACATCATGGTGGCACAATTCAAGGCTGGTTACATACGATTGGCTTTCAAAACTCTCTGAATATTTTCTAGATTACTATGTGCAAGTGACCATGAAAATATTTGACATTATAGAATTCTGAAACTCTGAAGAGCCACTTACTTGATAGATAACACACTACCATTCATAGATGCTCCAGCACATGGCAGGTGAAAACTTGGGCCTGTAAAGAAGTTGGTCACTGACTTATTTTATCCAAGTTCCATAGTAGTAGAATAGTAAACTACTTGTGTTATTTAGCTTTCTCGTAAGTTTAACTGACAACTTGCCCTGAAGTATATTTAAACCAATGAACTTTGTTCATTGAAAGTAGTTTCTACATAGCAGCCTCATCTGGGCTCCCACAGTCCACATGTATTGTATTTGCCACCAGACCCCATGCATATGAAGGCAGGATAGCAATCTTCTCCTGGGCTTGAACTCAGGGCCTGGGCACTGTCCCTTAGCTTCTTTTTACTCAAGGCTAGCACTCTACCACCACTACTGGCCTTTTCTGTTTCTGTAGTACTGAGGAATCGAACCCAGAGCTTCATGCCTGCTAGGCAAGCACTTTATGACTAAGCCACATTTCCAGCCCACTCTTCTCTATATTGAACAAATGAATGTAGTGTTAAAAGACAAATAGGCAGGGCAAAGTTTATATGTGACTTTGAACTAGCCAAAGATCCAGATATACACATAAAATTGTCCAGGTCTAGATAACTACATATATATTACAGGACTTGCTGAGTCCTGGTTTTCCCAGGCTTTCTACTGAAAACTGAATAAATTTGTAAAGTTGAGAAAATGGTATTTACTTACCCATAGCAAAAATATTTCTTAAATTAAAATATACATTTTAAAGAATTTATGGAAAAATTACATAGGTTTAATAAGTTCTAACATGCTAACATATGTCATCTCCACATTACAACACATATGGTATTGCTAGATAGTAGCAAATGGCTCATTAATATGGAGGAAAGTATGTCATAATGACGTACCACATAATCCCTTGGCAAAAAATTAATATTCATACTGCAGAAGACTCCAAAAGAGATAAAATGCAAGAAGCATGCAGCAGTAGGCCCAGAAAACACCTACAGTGAAACACGCCATACACATGTCTGGAATGCATATGTAAAAATATAATTCTCAAAAAAATATTGAGAAGGCATGTTTTCATAACTGTAGGATATAAGAGCCACTCAGATTTCCTAATTCTACTTGGACACAAAATAATTTTTTGCATAAAGAGAATGAAGTAATCAGTAGGAAAAAGGAGACACATTCAGAAAGAAAGCAAAGATATAAATACCAGTCTACTCACATGAAAATTCTTAAATGTCTATACTGACTATATGTCTATATGTTTCTACATATATGAGTGCTCATGGTGTTTTTTAAAAAAGAAGCTTAAGAAATCTCTAGTGTTTCAAAGAAAACACTTTTTAAAATGTATAAAATACATGAAGAACATTTAGTTACACTATAAAATAAATGCAGGGAAGATAAGAGGGAGATTATCATATATGGAATTTCCTGCTACAAGCGGCAACCATCTTGAACCTGATGAACTTGAGTTACAGTTTGTCATTCTTGTTTCCTCCTATTCAGTTCTCATTTCAGGCTGTTCAGCAGATGCCTGTAATTCTGGGGATTCAAATCACTGATGAAAAGTTTGTTCTGTTTTCTGTTTTTCAGAAGTTTTTCTCCATAAAATTTCCTGTTGCTTGAAGTACCTTCTGTCTTTCTCATCAACAAGCACTAGATTAAAAAAATTATCTTACTGAAAATTTTCTATTCACATCTCTCATTGTTGAAGTTGGGTCATCTTGCTAAAAAACAATCTCATTGGAATAGATTCATCTGCAATTGGTGCACCATCCATTTATTTCAATTTTGGCAATTGTTTCTGTTTCTATGATGGTGCTGGGTCTTATTCCTGTGTTCTCTTTTTTTGATCAGTTGTAATTTCGTGTGTTGTATTTTTATTCCTACTAATAAGAAGTAAGTTTTCCCAACAATTGCATCTTTTAAATAATACTTTTTGATTTTTTATAGTCAAACTATATTTAAACAAACTTAAACACCCATTTCCATCTTAATAGAGTTGTTAACATCAGATAGGTGGCAAGCTGTTGAACAGTAAGACCATACTTTTTCACCATGTCTGTCAGTCTTCTATCATCACCCAATACCTCAGGTGAACATCGGCACCAATGTATGACTCATATGGCTTTTCAACTTGCATAAATTCAAAATCATAACTTCTGCTCTGAGTCAGTTCTCCAGGTAGGGCTAGTTTGTTCACTAGATTTAAATTGTGACTATTACTCTTGTCATTGAAAAGTTCATTTTAACCTATAAATTCAGCTCTAATTCCTTGGTGTTCTAGCCTCTTCTCAGGTTGCTTAAAGGCTAACTTGACCTTTCCTGAAACAAAGGCTCCATCACAGAAGAGTGCTTTTCTACTTTGCCATCCTTTGCCTTTATTTTCCGGGTTTCCTTATCATTAAAGAGAATACTCATCTAATGAGATAAAAAATGCCTCCAAAAGAATTCATCGTGAAAGCTGCCACAGCCACCACATCATCCAACTTTACTCTGCTTCCTGGACCACTCCCAGTGGCCCATCATACCCTGAAGCTAATTTTTCTTGTCTTGTTTGCTCAGCCATCCCAGGATTGGGGAGGCCTTCCTCCTCCTCCCCCCAGCACATTCCCAGGCTCTGTGACATTACCTCTATCTTTGCAATTACCACCAACTATCTACTTCCAACAAGATCTCCGATCTCCAGATCTCCAAAATCAGCTTGATTTTTGTCAATCGCCACGCAGCACCTCCACCTCCCGCAACTGCTAGTAGTGGTGTGAGCCAGTAGAGCAGAATGCCAGTGGTACTAGGCAACATGGAACGTGGGTGTGGCCCCAATTCTCGTCTCCCATTGGTCAGCGAGAAACATGAACAGAGGGGGCGTGGCAAGACCCTTGTGATCCAGGCAGAATGGGTGGAGTCACCACGAGAGCTGCTCCCTGCTATCCCTCTGCAATCCATCCTGCCCACATGGAGGCCAGAGCAGGACCAGCTCCAGCTTCACAGTTATACTAGAGACTGTATGACCATGATCTCTAGCACTAGATTCTCTTCTGCTGCAGACTCTCGGGGTGGGGGGTTGGGGAGCAGAGCTCAAGTGTTGAGTAACAGGCAGCAAGGATACTGTATCACTGCATCATTTTACAACTTGGTCTCCTGTTTTCATGTTAGAAGTTGCCTCCCATGTATTCACTATCTAGTCTTCCTGACTTTCCCAGTTCCACAACTTCCCCAACCCTTCCTGAAAAATTCCTGATCCTGGTGGTAAACCTGTTCTCCCACCTGGATCCAATTCAGGATCCATTTCCTAGCTACTGCTCCTCTTGCACCCCTAGTGTACCCTGTTTCCATAAGAGAGGGCATTACATCCACAAGGCTTTCTCTTGGGATTCCACTCCAGGATTGGATCAGGATTGAAAAGTTGCCAGGTGGCTTCTAATAGTCAAAATGTTTGTTCTCTTTTCTCCGATACTGACCCAACTGCAGCCTCCCCATCTTCCCCCGGTAGACCTGTATACTGACTACATTCTGGGCAGGCCTAGGCATCCCATTAGTTCTCCTCACTCCTAATAAAAGGATGACTAAATAACTGATTCTAGAACTGCATGTTCTTGGTGCACTTTTGAGTAGAAACTAGAAAATACAATAAAAAATCTGCAAGTATATTTTGCATACAATAATATTGCACTAATCCTGGTTTTCTGTATCATTTATGGTTGTTTGACTAACAGGAATAGGATCTCCTAAGCTTTGTTAAATGAGGTTACATATTCCTTGAGCTAGAGAGCATTTGTTAATCTGCTTCTTTCTGTTGCTATTATGAGAAAAAGCAGTCTTTTCTGTCAAACTAAAGTGTCTTCATTTTGTAACCATTTGCCATTTTGTACTGATATTTCCTGGTACTTCTATTTCATGAAATTATTTGCTTCTGGACTTTAACCTGTAACTATCAGCAGTGTTGTTTATAACCAGCCAGCCTTATCAAGGCTTTGAGTCCTTAGTTAAAAGGCTAAAAAAGCAGGCCACTTTTGGGTGGGAACTTTTGCATCAAGAGAACATTTTCTAGCTTCCTTAAATCATCCCCTTGATAGTCAAGAGCATGTGAGCCCAGCTCCTAATGGGGAGAGCACTATTCCTTGTGTTAGGATAAAAATCAAGTGAGGTGGCCCACTCACTGAGCCTGCTTAACTCTGGGTAGAGTGGCTATGCACCCTTCTGTGCAGAAGTAAATTGCCTTGAGATCACCTTTACCTCTTGTGTGACTAATTTTCTGAGTCTGGAGGCTTAAGTTTTCAGCCTCTCTTTTCAGTACTGGAGGATGGTGAACTTCCAAATGCTGGGGGCTCTACCGGGATCCTCATCGCATCTAGGAAGATGGGGCTCAGCTCCCTCTCCAGAGACCAGTCCTGCTGTACTTGCACTCAGTCCCAGAGAGCCTGGGGCCACCATAGCGTCCTCAGTGGTGGATGACTGAGCAATGAGCTTAGCTGGGGGACGGACTAGTTGAAAATTCTTTTATAAAAAAACATTTTTTGAGATATTGGATTCGAAACTCAAAGACTTGCACTTGTTAAGAAGCTACTCTATCACTTGAGACCTTTTTGCTTTTGTTATTTTTTAGATAGGATCTTGTGCTGTTTTACTGAGACGAGCCACAAACTGCAATCCTCCTACCTACGATTCCAGAGTAGCTGGTATTACAGACATGTACTACCAAGCCAGACTAAGAATTATTCCCGATTTACATGGATAGACTAGATGGCAATTTTTGTCTATTATTAAGTCAGTAATTTTTTCACTTTGTTTTAGTTTATAACAATCTCTAGATCTTAGGGATTTACAAGAAGAAAGAGTTGGGGTCTGTTTCTTTGTAGGTTTTTGTTGGTGTTTGTTTCCTGCGTGTTTCATCGGCGTTTGGCTGAAGGCCCTCGGGATCTATTCAGCTCGTATCATTCCACATGTTTCTGTTGTGGAATGCATACTAAAAGGGCAGCCCCTCTCCAGGATAATGATGTTCTCTTGATCCAAGGATGGCATATGATCACATTCACGTTCCTGCTCAGACCTGGCAAATCTATGTTCCCTCACATCTCTTTGGTTAAAGTATCTGACACAGCCAATCCATAAGTTGATGGATAAGTAAGAAGGATGAAGGAAAGGAGGGAAACTAATAGGAGTAAATTATTGTAGGTTCTCCCTTATAACTGCAGAGTTAGAACTGCAGTCCTGGGGCTTTGGGGGCATTCATCTACATTGCCTTAAAAAGTATCGTTTTCAGGCTAAGAATGTGGCTTAGTAGTAGAGAGGTATAAAAATTCCATTTGTGTTTTAGGAATTATTGGAACACCATGTATATTAATGATCAATGTGGACATTGAGGTTAACTACTTTCATGAAATACATGTTTTCATAAATTTAACAAACATAAGTCATCATTAACTACAATATCTTTTTTTGACCATGGAAAATTTTTCTAGAAAAGCAGACATGTTCTGTCATGATCTTTCAGAGATGTCAGTCATTGGTCTTTCCAACCAATGCTACTCAGGAGGCTGAGATCTGAGGATCGTAGTTCGAAGCCAACCTGGGAAGGAAAGTTCATGAGACTCTTATCTCCAATAAATCACTAGAAAACCGGAAGTGGCACTGTGGCTCAAGCTGTAGAGTGCTCGCCTTGAGCTGAAGAGCGCAGGGACAGCGCTCAAGCCCAGAGTTCAAGCCTCACAAAAAAAAAAAAAGAAAATCCAACCAATGCAACAATAATGTTCCAAATTACTGTATATGAAATCACTACAATTGAAGGAGTTTATTTAAAGTCAGAGAAGGTATACTGTTGTAAAACTCAGGCTAACTCAAACTATTCTATGTTATTTATGACATTTATAATATGTCACTGCTGTGTCATTGTGAGCAGTTGGAGATTTATTTGATGATCAGTTCTTGACGCAAGAGATACTTTATGATCTAAATGATAAGCTTGTAGGTATGGAAAGATGACTAAGATTATTTTATGTCTTTTATGTTGAAGAAGATAAATGTTAATCTAGCTGCATCAGTTTCTACATAGTTACATAGATAAAATATTTGGGCATTAATTGATGATGGGAGATGTATCTGGTGGTGGGTAGCAGGAGACATAACTCAAATACAGGGAACCACGTTAGTCATGCCCTTTTTGAGGATGGTCTGTATCATTGAAATATCCTTCTCTCGTGGTACTTTATCTTACCCCTCTTTCTTTTCTCATCCCCTTCTCCTCCCCTCCAGAGAAATCTGCCATCATGGAATTTCTACATATGCCTGGATTTGTCTATAAAACCACACTATATATTTGGTGGGTTTTCAATTTTAAATGATGGTATTGTGATACAGTTCTCATTCTTTGTGGTATATTTTCTACATCTGTGTCACTAAGTATATATGCTTCTCTAGCACATTGATTCCAATTGGGCATCATACTTGTTTGAACATACATCAAAATTCTCTAACCCATTCGTTGGTCCTCATGATGGCTTCTCAAGTGACTTCAGCTCCCCACTGCCATCTATAAATACCCATGTCATAAATATCCCATATATGTCTTAGAGACCTGTGGCAAGGGCTGGGAAGGTGGCTCAGTGGTAAAGTGCTTGCCTTGCATGCCTGAGGCCCTGGGTTCGACTCCTCAACACCACATAAGCAAAAAGAAAAAAAAAGCTGGAAGTGGCGCTGTGGCTCAAGTGGTAGAGCGCTAGCCTTGAGCTGAAGAGCTGAGGGACAGTGCCCAGACCCAGAGATCAGGCCCCACGACCAAAAAAAAAGACGTGTGGCAAAAATTCTATAATCTCTTCATCATCATTTGATAGGTTTACTCCCTTGCATATGTTTTTTAACTAAATTTTAACTAAATTCTGCCAGACGTTTTTTCCAGAGTCAGTATTCAGTTTCATTCTTACTCCCAAGGCACTTTCTTCCTCAACCAACTTTGGTCAGTTAAATCGAAATAAGTTTTTCTCTCTCCTCTCTCTCTCTCCCCTCTCCCTCCCTCTTCCTCTCTCTCTGTCTGTCTCTCTCTCTCCCCCCTTTCTGTCCTTCTCTCTCTCCTTCTATCTCTCTTTCCAACATAGAAACACACACACATTTTAATTAATACTGAGTGAGGATGAGCATCTCTTCACATATTTGTTAGCTATTCAGGTTTCCTTGTATCTGAATTGGCTAATCAAGCGCCAGCGTTGACCCAAAAAAGCTAAGAACTCCCGCCCCCCCCACCCACACACGGAAACCAAAAGAAAGTATTTCTCAAGGGCTGGAGTGCTCAAGTTGTAGAATGCCTTCTAACTAGCACAAGGCCTAGCAAGACCCAGTACTGCCAAAAGAAAATGAAACAAAACAAATGTTCCCCTCAAAGTAAAGCCTCTTGGGGTAATGGTCTCAGCTTAACTTCCTGTTTTCCCCACAACTTCCCTACTTAGAACCCTTACTATCACTGAACCACAGTGCCCCCAAGTACCCTTGCAAGTTATTTATTCTCATCACATTCATGTACAAAGAATATATACTGTTTTCAAGGGAACACCTTGTACTTTCATCTTGGAAGAGAAGGAATGATCTAGTCCTACCTTGAGAAGTTGTTGTTGAGAGCTGGGGGATTATTTTGTGTTGTCTCCAATGATTTCTTCTAGGACAATGAGAGGAAATGAAAATAGGAAGCTTCATGCCAGTCTTTCCTCTGTAGGGATGGATGTCAATGCTTTCTCTCTTTGGCCTGTTGTTCACTGTCCACATCAAGCACAACCTCCCTCCCTGGAGGGTTTCTAGTTTCTTATGTGAGTGTCTGAGATCTGTCTAGCTCCTTTGCCTTTCCCAGGCTCCTCCAGGAGTGGGTTTGGGAAGTGGAAAGTAGCAGCTGGTATAAATTTCCCATGCTGTCAGTCTACTTTGAGCTCTATGGTCAGTCCTTTGCACTTCCTAACTATAAATTGAGCTACAATGTTGAAAGCTTAGCAATCAATTCTGAGTAGTATAGAGGCTCATAGAAAATTTATTTTCAACCTGAAACTTTGAGATTATAAGGCCCCCTATGATATGGCATTTTCTGTTTCTAACTGATGTGCTTTCTCATTTTGGCATTATGTTCAGAACTCTGTAATTAGTGTTTTTTGAAAACAGTATGTATTCGTTGTACATGAATGTGATGAGAATAACTTGCAAGTGTGTTGTGTGTGTGTGTGTAAACACTCACATGGTGCTTCTTCCTTCCATTCTTACGGTGTATGTTCATCATTTACATCCTTGTGCCTACCTGTCTTGGTCTATGAAGTTCCCTGTTTCCAGATTAGCAGTCTCCTACTTTTAATGGTTGTGCTAGAGTTGCCTTCACTAATAGTTGACTATCTTAGTATTTTATTGTGGTAAAACAATCTTGATTTTAAAACCGCATGAGAAAAGGCAGTGGAGACCTTCCAGTGAAAGGCAATAGTTAGAACTGAGGTTTCAGAACCCAAATAGACTGTTTTCTTTGAAGTATGCCCCTTGTAGACCAAAACTGTGGTGCACACAAACCTGAAGGCAACTGAAAAGGGCCATTGGTTCTGAACAGATTCTGTGTCCAGCAGTCATTTTTAGCTGTGCTGCCATGAGTGTACTGAGTGCTTTTGGCCCAACTCAATCACTAGCTGTGACACAGACAGGTTTGTTTGCTTCCCTACCTCCCTAAGCCCCTGCCCTGCCCCCTGGATGGAGGCTGGGCATTTTTCTGTGGTAGTAGGAGAGACAAATGTAAGCATCAAGGAGAAAGATAACTTCATGGAAGCCCTCATATTGAACTAGTCCTAGAGTCCAGAGTTATGACATGTTCTATACAAGAAAAGAAACACAAAGAGTCAAAACAATTGAATGTATATACATTGCTGTCCAAAGAGATTCTAGCAGGTATAAAAAGTGAGCTGTGTGAAAACTGATCTATGTCTTTAATAATACTTTTTTAGTAAGTTTCCATCTGCTGGAGTGTTGGGCAACAACGCACCAAGGACAGAGCCAGAAGCAAGGAAATTTATTTACCACCATTCCAGAGGTTAGGAAGGTCAAGGTCAGGGTGCTAGAAGATCTACTGTCAAGAGACTCACCCTGGTTTTCAAATGCCATCTACTATTTATTTTAGTTATTCAGTGTGTTTACTGGTAGATATAGA
This sequence comes from Dipodomys ordii, assembly GCF_000151885.1. Taxonomy (NCBI): domain Eukaryota; kingdom Metazoa; phylum Chordata; class Mammalia; order Rodentia; family Heteromyidae; genus Dipodomys; species Dipodomys ordii. Next base: position 35,039,509 of record NW_012267218.1, read on the forward strand.
GCTTCCCTATGGCCCAGCAATTCTACTCCTGGGCATTTAACCAATGGACCACTCATCACTCCACTAAAGCCACCAGCAAAACCATGTTTATTGCAGCATTGTTTACCATAGCCAGGATATGGAATTATCCTAAATGTCCCTCAGTGGACCAATGGGTCAAGATGGAATTCTTCTCATCCATCAGAAAGAATGATATTGTACCATTCATAGGGAAAGACTTGAAAAAAATCATATTAAGTGAAGTAAGCCAGAGCCAAAGAAACATAGGCTGCATGGTTTCCCTCATTTGTGCTAACCAGAATGTGCCTATAAATCTGCAAGTAAATATACCTCATTTTTTTCTTTTAATTTTTTAATTATCTTTCAGTAGTTGTACAAAAGAGTTTCAATTCAACCTGTCAGTTTATGGCTACAATGCGTCGTGACCCATATCAGTGTACTTCATCCAAGAGGACCTAGAGAGGTTAGAGCTTGACAAGGCTGCAGGCAAAGTGAGCTGGGCTCTGGTATAGGCAAGACAATGAGGCTCATTGACATCGCTAATATGGGCTGAACCTTTTGACTCCAGAGAACTGTCCCATAAAGAGAAGTGTCTTCCCTAAACCAGGAGCTGGTGCGTCATGCCTGTAATCCTAGCTTACTCAGGAGGTGGAGATCTAAGGATCATGGTTTAAAGCCAGCCTGGGCAGGAGAAGTCCGTGAGACACTTATCTCCAAAAACCACCAGAAAACCGGAAGTGGAACTGTGGTCAAAGTGGTAGAATGCTAGCCTTGAGCAAAAAGAACTCAGGGACAGGGCCCAGGGCCTGAGTTCAAGCCCCATAAGTGACAAAAAGAAAGAAAAGGATCATCCCTGTCTTCTCTATTGGGAGGGAACCTAGGAAGAGTACTGTGTGGCTTCAGGGAAGCAGAACAGAGTTTGTGGAGACTCTGACTTCCATAACTGACGGATAGAGGAATGATAGAGCTAGTCATGTGTTACTAGGGAAGAATATTTTCAACACGTCCATTCCAAACTTCAGCACTCCTTGCATACATATTCTTAACCTGGCTGCATAATAATCATTAAAGATGGCCCTTGGCCTATGTTGGTACAGAGACATTTACTAGAAGACAAACATGTATGACATAGAACCTGCCCTAGAGCTTATCAACTAACCAGTTCCAACATCAGGGAAAAAATGGATGGGAAATAGTAATTGTAATTCAAGCACTCATAATAACAAAAGAAAGATTTTTTTCCCCTTTCTTTCTGCAGTCCTTGTTGGACTACCATTCTAGCCATTCCTCTACCCCTGACTTTTGCTCATTATTTTGGAGATAGAAATCACATGGACTTTTCTGCCCAGTCTGGCTTTAAACTTGGAACTGTGATCCTCAGCTATCACTTCCTGGGTAGCTAGGATTACAGGTATGAACCACCAGTGCCTGGACAAGAAAATATTCTTGAGTTTTAGAAGGATATGAATCATTGGCCTCAATATAGCGATCAGTATGGACAGAGATGGGGACATAATCAGACCTGTTCTGATGAAATTTCAGGACTGTCAGAAGGATGTACTTAGAGATTCCAGACTTAGGAGAGTAATGAATAAAGAAACAAGTATCAGTCAGGTAACAATGGATTTCTATTAGCAGCTATACTTGAGAAGACAGGGCTGCAAAGATTTCAGATTTATGTAGAGAGATGATTTTGAATCTGGACTTCTGTATCTGACCAAGCTACTGTTTATACAAAAGGGGAAAATAGATATTTTCTGATAAACAGACTCTGAAAACTATCTTATGAAGGAAAATAATAGAACAAAATACAACAAAAATATTTGATGAACTTAACCTATTTTAAAATGAGGAAAGCTGAAGAGATTAGAAGAGAATTGATTGAACCTTAATGTTTAAACTCTCATCTGTTGAGCAAAAGGAATTTGATAATATGAGATTCTTACATTTCTATGAAGAATGAAAAATACATAAATAGAATACACAATTCATATTTCATAAAATATTATTTAAACAGTTATAATCCTATAAGATATTTATTATACAATACTACAGTATGCTGTATATTACATATAATATTGGTATAAGCAATTATTCTATAGAGTATTATTGGCATACTATCATTCTCGAAATACTATAAATTTTAGAGAGAAGTCCTATTGTTATTAGAAAGTATAAATTTTTATAAACCTAGAAATTAAATATAATGTATTAAAGTCAGTAACAGGAAAAAGATGAGTTGCAGTGAAACACACTAGTTTTTTTTTTTTAATTAAGTAATTATGTCAGGCTGGGAAGGTGGCTCAGTGATAGAATGCTTGCCTTGCATGCATGAGGCCTTGGATTCGATTCCTCAGCACCACATAAGCAGAAAAAGCTTGAAGTGGCACTGTGGCTTAAGTGGTAAAGCACTAGCCTTAAGCTGAAGAGATAAGGGACAGTGCCCAGGCCCAGATTTCAAGCCCCACAACCGACAAAAAAGAATAATAATAATGATAAGTAATATGCCTAGGAATAGTTACAAAATAGATAATTTAAATAGATCACAGTACTAACATTAGTTTAAAAAAACAAGCTGAGTAAGAAGAGTTGGGTAGTATGAGGAGGACTTTAAAAGAAAAGAAGAAAGGGAGGAAGAAAAGAAAGAAAGAAAGAAAGAAAATTATGTTAATTAAAATTCACAAGATCTTTCCTGGTTGTATGACTATATAATATCAAAGTAAACGTATGTTGTACATATTTTACCTGATCCCTGTAAAACTTTAAATGCAGAAGGCTTTGCAGCCTCTGAACAGTGACCACTGTTATTATTACTAGTAAGAAATGAACTCAAAGCACAATCCTCAATATGAAGGACCACATGAAGACCATGAGAACACTGAGATTCTCTTCATAGGGAAGGGAATTGGCTTTGACAAGAACAGGCAACCAAAAAAGCAAATTAGATGGTTTATCCGTTTTCTTTCACTGCAGGCAAAGCCAAAAGAACTTTTTGGACTAATAAAGGCACCTGAAACCAAAGAGGTTAAGGAATAAAAGAGTTTTTCTACAGTAAGAGAAAGGAATCCTTCCAGGGACCTGCTATTGAGCTAGAATATCTAACCTTTCAGGAAATAGAAATGAATAAACAGATTTGTGACTTGGCTCACCTGGTTGAGGAACAAAGGAAGTTTTCAGAAGTTGTGGTTAAAAGCCACCCCTGGTGCTATTTAATCCTACAGTGAACAGATCTCAGGAAAGTGTACCTATTGTGAAGTGTTTGGGGGATGGCCAGAAACATAAGCTTCTTTCAATCTTCTAAAGTTAAAAAAAAAGAAAAAAAATTCTAGTCCCAAGTACTTAATAAATTGACAAAGATTTATAATGAATAGATATTACTTCAAATCTGCAATACATTTTTCCATGTCAACCATATTACAAAGGTGCTAGTTTTCACATTCCTATTCAAGGATGACAGAAATGTTTAAATCAAAAAAAATTCTAGTCCCAAGTACTTAATAAATTGACAAAGATTTATAATGAATAGACATTATTTCAAATCTGCAATACATTTTCTATGTCAACCATATTACAAAGGTGCTAGTTTTCACATCCCTATTCAAGGATGACAGAAATGTTTAAATCAGAAAAGAAATCTTACTTGTTAGTTCATATAGTTATGAAATTTTGTGCCTTATTTGTACATATCTAAACTGGTAAACTAATGTATTTATTCCATTAAAAATCACTTGTTAATTAGTAATTTCCTAGAAAAACAGAACACAAGATTGAGTTTGGAATAAGATCAAAACCTCTCTTAGTGAGGGAGAACAGGCTTGCAGATTCAAATATCAATCACAGAGTGAGTCTCACCAAGAATTCTGTGTCACTTGACCTTTTGTAATGTCAACTAAGCACCAAGATGTCACTTCCCTGGCTATAAATCAAATTACTACTCCTTAAATGCTGAATAACCCTATAAATAGACTTCTAGTAGGCAAATAAGTGCAACGTGTATTAGAAATTTGTTTCTGGAGTAGAGATAAGTATATTCCCTGTGATTAGTTGCTTTAGTCATAGGACCATTACAGAACTAAGAAATGATCCACTTAATCTCTCCAAAGTGGTTCTAAGGACTGATAAATCATGTGCTCAGTGAGTGTATTTAATCTTGTCCCATATAAAAATAGATGGTGTGTTTCACTCCTATGAAAAACTAACATTCATTGAAATATTTGTTAGTTTTACACTGCCAAAGTTTTATTGCTCTATTAGTTTAACCAGAATCATTTCCATTTGTTTGAGTTGACTCATCACATCTATTTAGCACCAACTTTGGACAAGCTGGTGCTAGGGAAGATGATTATTAGCAAGTCTCTGCCCTCTGTGGACAATGGACAGGAGACAGATGTGTAAATAACTGAGGCCAGTAAATATGATAAGTATCTCTGTTGGGACAGAGACACCATCCAGCATAAAACATAGCATTATATTAGACATATAGTAAATTTGGTTGAATGAATAAATTATCAGGTGATTAAGAAATAATGATAACACAAATTAGAAGGGACAAAAAGAGCTGAACTTTAAGCTAAGTCTTAAAATATAAATGGTTTGCTCAAACATGGAACAGATGAGGGGCTTAGTTGAAGAGAAAAACATAAATCCCAATAGGCAAAATAGCATGTGGACTCAAGGAACTAGGACCATTTCTTTTTTTCTAGAAGGATACTATGTGAGACAACAAGAGATAGGAAGGAGCCAGATTGGTGAAAAAGTCTTCTAGTTTTATAAACCATATGAAAATTTACATTTAGAGAGATTTCTCCTCAGGAGGAAAGTTGGAAAGTCCTAACAAAAACTGTGATGAGAGATTGAACTTGAAATAAAGTTGACACCTGAAAGGATGAGTTTGAGAGAAATTTGAGCAATAGAAATAAAAGAGTGAATGTGAGTGTGAAGAGAACAGTGGAGAGAACAGGGAATCTGGATGACACGTGTGTTTTTATTGATTGGCTGAGTGAAAGTAAGAACTACTTGGTAGAACATAGCCCTGGGAGAATGTGATACAGAATGTGCCCAGGAGACATTTGAAAAAGTATGCTTGGTATATCGGCAACTCAGGAGCAGATCCATAATCAATGTAAAATGGATGATGGATGATAACCATCTCTGGTGGTGATAATGGACAGGAATGAGAGCTGGGGCAGGGTGAAGATAAACTAATCAAGATTCATCACTCCAAATGCCTTCTGAATTGTGTGGTCAGTAGGCTAGGGAAAATTTTGGTATTATCAAATTATAGATATAAGAAGAAATGCTCAACATCTCTCACCATAAGGAAAGGCAAATCAAAACAACACAGAGATTCCAGTTAGAATGGCCATCAGTAAAAATACAAACAATAACAAATGCTAGTGGATATAAGGCAAAAAGGAAACAGTACACTGCTGGTGGGAATGTGAACTTTTTCTACCTCTATGGAAAGCAATATGGAAGTTCCTCAAAAAACTAAATGTAGAACTTCCCTATGATTCAGCAATTCCACTCTTGGATATTGACCTAAAAGTTTACAAACTAGGATACAGTAAAGCCGCCTGCAAAACCATGTTCATTGCAGCACTATTCACCATAGACAAGGTACAGAATCATCCCAGATGCCCCTCAATGGATGAATGGATCAAGAAAATATATACACACAATGGAATTGTATTCATCATTAGAAAAAACAATAATGCCTCATTTGCAAAGAAATAGAAGGATCTAGAAAAAAACAATGTTAATTGAAGTAAGTCAGGCCCAGAGAGATAAAGGATACATGTTTTTTTCTCATATGTAAAACCTAGATTAATTTATTAATATAAAAAAACACTTCAAGGTGGTATCTAAATATATTAGCCAAACTATGGTAGATACATGGGAGAACTCAAATGATGTATTTCCTTAGAAAAGATAACTCACAGTCCAGGAAACAGGTACTCAAAAGGGAGGATGGGATCAAGGGGAGGAGAATGAAGAGAGGAAGGGGGGAACGCATTCATAAAATTAAATGTGTATCCTATAAAATTAAGAAAATTGAAGGAAGATGTGTGGTTGGAAGGGATGGAGGATAATGGTGGCATTGATCAAGACTTGCTCAAGATTCATTGTATCTGTAAACTGCTTTGTTAACTGTAACCTCCTTTGTACACTACTTAAAGACAATTTTTAAAAAGCAAAAAACCAAGGTGCATTTAATAAAAATTAATTTAAATTTAATTGAATGAAAATTTCTGGACACCATTGGCACATGCCTATAATCCTAGCTACCAAGGAGGCTGAGATATGACTATGGCAGTTCAAACCCACCCTGGGCCGGAAACTCCATGAAACTTTTATCTCCAATTAAGCACCCAAAAGCTAGAAGTAGAGCTGTGATTCAAGTGGTAGAGTGCTAGCCTTGAGGAAGAACGCTCATAGCCTAGGCCCTGAGTTCAAGCCCTAAGACTGGCACAAAAAGGAAGGAAGTAAGGAGTAGAAAGGCTTGTATTGGTTTCCCTCATTTGTGGTAACTGGAATGTGCCAGAAATCTATAAGTAAACACACTAAATGGTTAAAAAAAAAAACCACTGGGACATGAAAATTATACAGGTCTCTAGGCATTCACAAACAGTGGCCCAATAGAAAATATGTTTAGGAGAGGAACACAAAGGCACAATAGCTGTGTGCATCTGATCATATAAAATATTATTTATTGAAATGAACTCCAGGAAATGGAAACAGGAGGTTTTAATCTTTGTTAATGTTTTTGTTTTCTTTTCCTTCTGTCTTGTTTGTTCCTTTATCTGTCTGTGGAAGAGTAAGGGAGAACACAGAAATGATGGGACAAATGCAGCAGTGATTAGATATTATGTTGCAAATGAACTATATAACTTATGGGTGGACATGGGAGGGGAAAACCTGGGAGGAGTCATGAAAGACATTATTCAAAAAGAATATATACTCTTTTAACTGTAACCACTCTGTATATCATCTTTACAATAGCAACAAAAGTGAATAGAATATAAAAAAGGAAGGAGAATACAAATTTTCATATATCTATTCATATGTCCAAATTAAACATTGTTCCTTGGACAAAAATCTTAATGAGTATTTGGTGGTGGCTGAATGCAGGTAATTATTGAGTGAATTATAAATTGCATTCAATAAATATTCAGATAATAAAATAGATTTTAGTCACATATACTTAGTAAGAAAGGAAAGAGACAGAGAAAAGTGAGAATATGAGATTGGTAATCATGAATGAGGTAGCAAATGGCAGAACAGAGAAATAGCAAAATAGAGAAAAGCAGCAGAGTTCTAAGACTGTCCCCAGCTACCTAGGAGGGAGAGGGGAAGCTGAAGATACTATCACAAAGTAAAATACCTAAACTGCCAATTCCAGCTTCAGGATAAGCCTACACCTCCAAGCCTTAGACCAATGTGAGGATTTGTGAACAGTGACTGTTCAGATGTGGAAGGCCACCTTGGTGGAGAAAAATATTCCTTTGCTCCTTTATCTCAGAGTGGAATAACAATGCTCCATCTTGAGAAAGGGCTTATTGTTTTGACACTGAGATACGCTGAGGGGCCTGAAAACAGGAAATATGTATGGCTCATTGAGTCTTGGGACACCTGAGACACAGTCTGGATGGAAAATGGCTATGAGAGGTGGTGGAGAAGAATGAGAGCATTGAATATGGCCCTGAAGAGAAGTTAAAGCTCCAAGGAACTGTACCAGCAGCACAGGGTCCTGTGTTGGTCAAAGCCTCACTTGACCTCTCAAGGAGAGTGTGCCATCACCTGAGCCTAGGATATACAAAGCACCAAGCCGGTGGTTATCCTGGTATCTGGCTTCAGGACTTCCCTCACCACTCCTGCGTTGACTGCTAAGTAGGTCAGAGGTCTGTGTCTAGACCTGTTGAATCACTTTGTACCTCCAGCCTTTTCCCTCCACAGGGAGGTGAACATTCAGGCAAGGTCTAAAAGCACTGAGACAAGCTTTAGGAATTGTATCCTGAAATTTCTTTGATGAGCCATACCTCCAATCAGTGGTAAGAAATAGCACCTCAACCTGACCACAGTACTCTTCTACACGAACACTGAGAGTATTACAACTAAAATATTACAGGTGATTACATTTTCAAGCAATGACTTGGCTTCAGATGCATGATGTGAAAACCCAAGTCATATAAAAACACCCAAGTAATATGAAAAGTCAAGGCAACATATCTCTTTTCGAAGTCAACCATTCCAGTGTAATGACTTGGACAAAAATAGTAAAGTGGATAAGATTTCAAACAACAAACTCAAAGAATATACAATTAAACAATGGAATGAATTCAATCAATTCTAATAACCAAATGAAATAAGGAAGAATGTGGAGGACAAAAAGGATGAATTCAGCTAAGGTATAGAAATCCTGAAAAAGAGCCAGGTGCTGGTGGCTCACGCCTGTAATCCTAGCTACTCAGGAGGCTGAGATCTGAGGATCACGGTTCAAAGCCAGCCCAGGCAGGAAAGACAGTGAGACTCCTATCTCCAATAAACCACCAGAAAACCGGAAGTGGCGCTGTAGCTCAAGTGGTAGAGCGCTCGCCTTGAGCTGAAGAACTGAGGGACAGCGCCCAGGCCCAGAGTTCAAGCCCCACGACCAACAAAAAAAAAAAAAAAGAAAAAGAAATCCTGAAAAAGAAAAACCACAAATGTAATCTTTGAAATTAAAAAAAAATCCAATAAACTAAACTAAGAACTCAATTGAAAACCTTAGTAATAGAAAGGATGAGTTGAAAATAGAGTATCAGGGATTGAAGGTAATGTAGGGAAATTAGATCAGCTAGACAAAGACATAGGAAAAGTACTAAGATATATACATGAAACATTCAAGAACTTTTAAACACCATAAACCAAAGCAACAAATTATGGGGATAGAAGAAGGTGAAGAGGAAGTGACAGCAGAAAAGTTCCCAATCTTGAGAAAGAGAGTGTCATCCAGGTATAAGAAGTTTTCAAGTTTACACTCTCACCAATAATGCAGTAGGGTTCCCTTTTGCCACATCCCCTCCAGCATCTGTTGTTATTAGATTTCTCAATTATAGCCATTCTAACTGGGGTAAGGTGGAATCTCAATATTGTTTTGATTTGCATTTCTTTTATGGCCAGAGAAGTTGAGCCCTTCTTCATGTATCTATTGACCATTCTTATTTCCTCTTCAGAGAAGTCTCTTTAAGACTTTAGCCCACTTATCATTGGGGTGGTTGTTTCTTTGAGGATTTGTTTTTGGATGATTTAATTGTTTGAGTTCTAAGTGTATTTTAAATATGAGGCCCTTGTCTGTTATATAGCTAGTGAAGATCTTCTCCCAGTCTGTGGGCTTTCTATTGATCTTACCAGCTATGTCCTTTGCCATGCAAACACTCTGAAGTTTCATGCAATCCCATTTGACCAACCTTTCTTTGATTTGTTGTGTTTCTGGGTCCTTATTAAGAAAAATTCGGCCTGTGCCAAGGAGACCTAGGGTTTCTCCTATTCATTCCCGTAATGTTTTCAGGGTGTCTGCTTTTACTTTGAGGTCTTTGATCCATTTGGAGTTGATTCTGGTGCAGGGTGATATATAAGGACCTAGCTTTAGTTTTCTACAGGTGTTAAACCAAATTTTGCCAGCACCATTTACTGAAGAGGCTGTCTTTATTTAGGTCCCATGGTTTCCCTTATTTGCAAAAATTAGTGTACATATAGGATAATCTTATCAGATGAGCTGAAAAGCTCAAAAGCTATGTACATTTAAGATGATGCTAAGTGAAATGAACCCCAAGATATAGACACAAGAGGTCTGTCTTTATTGTTATTGTTTTAAATGTACCATGTGACTTCTTTTTTGTTTGTTTCCTTTGCATGTTCTTCCCCCTATGGCATATCCACTGTTGTCACTGTACTTGATTTTGGTATCCTGCATCTTGTATATACATTTGTCTAATCTGGGGAAGGGAAGGGGAATGACAAAATGCTGAAACAAGGACACAGGATGACCCATTGCAACAAGGATACCCACAGGACAGTATATTGGAGATAACTTCAGGCATGGGGGGACGGGGGGAGGAGGGCGTATGGGGGGGGAAAGAATGGGGAGGGGAGAGAAGGGGTAACAATGATCTACAAGTAATGTACCCATTGCCTTACTAATGTAACTGTAATCCCTCTGTACAGCATTTTTACAATAAAATAAGTTTTAAAAAAAAGAAGTTTTCAGAGCACCAAACAGGAAGATCAGAAAAGAAACACTTCCTAAGCTCAGAAGGAAAATAACTGTCAGCTAAGATTAGTGCATCCAGCACTGCTATCCTACATAATTGAAGGAATAATGAAAACCTTCCATGATTAAAAAAAAACAACAACTAAACACCCAGCCAAACTTACCAAAAGAAAGAGGGAAAATACCTAAATGGATATCCTAAAAAATACCAATAAAATCCAGAGGATAATTAGAGAATACTTTGAAAACTTGTATTCTAATGAACTGGAAAATCCAGGAGAAATATATAAAATCATATATATATATATATGATATATGTACATATCATACATATACACAGAGGGTTTGTTACATATATGAATTTGTGTGTGTGTGTGTGTGTGTGTATATATATATATATATATATACATACATGTTTAACAAAAGAGAAGGAAGAGAGGTTAATGGAATTGAGGAGGTGAAAAAAATCACAAAAAAGGACAATTTGAAAAAACAAAAAAAAAAGGAGAACATGAGGATAGCAACACACACACTGAACACAGAAATGTAGAAAGGTCAGGATCACTGTAATCCACAATGTAGTTACCTGGGAAGCCACAGCCATAATTTTAACATATTTTCCAGAATTTTTTCTATCCATAATTTTTGCTGATTTGTTTGTTGTGCCAGTCCTGGGGCTTGAACTCAAGGCCTAGGCACTGTCCCTGGGAAGAATCTCATAGACTTTCCTGCCCAGGCTGGCTTCAAACCACCATCTTTGGATCTCAGTTTCCTAAATAGCTAAGATTGTAGGATAAGCCATGGTACCAACCTATCTCCATGTTTTTAACATTAAGTACAAAGCATGTAATAAACCAAGAATTTGGATTCATCAGAAAACTGAGAATTTGGAACTAGCCTTGTATTTTATTATCAACCAATATACAGGCCAGTTAAAATTACAGACCTTACTATAAACAATAACTGCTATCGCCTCTCTTAATTAAACTTTGTCCAAAATAATTTCAAAATGGAGTCCAATGCACAACATATTCCAGTTTTGCAGGAATATGTTCTTCTCCTAACAAGAAGCAAGGAATTCTTCTATGCTATGAGAGGAGGGGTGATTATTTTGTTTTCAGTACAATTAAGCAATATTTAGTAACAACTGTCTTTTGGGGAGGAATTTTATGACTTTTTTTAAACCAACAGAAAATGCCACTTATTCAAGAGCAAAGCTTTTAGGAGGCATTAGCCAAGAGTTTTATTACTAACTCAATTGTTCTGGCAGGAGGTCTGCCCGGCTACCATGGTGACAGGTACCATGGAAATAGCCACATTCTGTCTATGCTTTGTAAAGCCTTCTGGGTACGAAGCAGTTGCAGTAAAATTTCATTGTTGTTGCATTTTACAACACACCAAGCCTTACTTAAATCTTGTGGCCCCACAATAAGAATAAAGCTTTTATTTCAACATATTATATATAATACATATGTACATATAGACACATATATGCATAAAACAAAAACAAGTCCTTTCTATAAGCCAAAATGAAAGGAAGAAATATTGTCTAGCTCCCTTGTAATTTTAAGAAGGTTCGTATGGACAATCCAGACAATTGTATGCTATTTGAGAGCACTGTGTGGTAGCAGGTGATAGACAAATGTAAAGCCCATTACCCAGTCTAGATAGGCAGTCTCTCCTTCTCAGTCAGCCTCTCAACAGCCCAAATCAGGTCAGGTTGCCTTGATTTCTTTTTCAGGGTTTTTTTTTTTTTTATCATGCCCTTGTTCCCATCTTGGCAATTCAAAGAAAGCTATCACAGTCCAGAATGTGGTAGTCATTGTTGTAAATAACATTGACTAATTTAGTTTTCTAATGCTTAGAATAGATTTTGGATGCCAAGATACTTAGAGTGGGGAAAGAATGTTATTTTTGTAAGAAATACTATTTTAGGGGGGCATTTCTAACAGTAAAAGACAGAAATGGGCCATATGGTTTGCTAGGAAATTTCCATGCAAAGCTAAAAATCCATGTTGTTGCCTTTCAGGAGTGAGATAGTTGGCCATTTTTTCTTTTCTTTCTTTTGTTCTTGTTCTTTTTCTTTTTTCTTAAATGAGGTCATGATTTCTAAGTCCTGGCCACCTCTAGAAACTAGATGTGTAAGGTTGGGTGATTGCTTTGAACTTGCAAGAGCAAGCTTTCCCTCCCCCCCCCCATTTTCCTATAGACTCTAAGCTCCTAGCTTCCTTTCCTAGGGTAACCATGCCTCCTCCTTGCATCCTCTTCCTCCTTAGAGACAGATTTTTAAGTTGCTAATTTTGTTTAATAATTTAAAATTTCCAGCACTAATATCAATCTTTTGATTTTGCTCTCTTCTTTCACATTATACTTCATCTATACAATGTAGTATCTGACTAATTGTATGACATTTCAAATTGTTCCTCTTCTCTCATGCTCTTAAAAAAAGTGGACTTTTCTTGTGCACTTACTATTCTTTCCCATCCCCAAAGGATAACCACTATTTCCTCATTGACTGGAAGGATGAGGTATCTTCATCTTTGGGGGGAAAATAGATGTTATGAATAAGCTTGTTGAGCATCAAGCAAAGAAACCTCTGCCTTGGCAAGCTCCAACTCAGAAAAATCAAAGTCATGTTCAGAGATATAACACTTTGATTGTATTGAATTAACATAACTTAAAAAGGAGGATCCAAGCTGGCGCAGGGGCCTCAGGCCTATAATCCTAGCTACTCGGGAGGCTGAGATCTGAGGATCACAGTTCCAAGCCAATCCAAACAGGAAAATCTGTGAGACTCTTACCTCCAATGAATCACCTGAAAACTGAAAGTGGAACTGTGGCTTAACGTGATAGAGTGCTTGGCTTGAGTAAAAAAGCTCAGGGACAGTGCCCAGGCCCCAAGTTCAAGCCTCACAACTGAAAAAAAAAATCAGGATCCAAGGATACAGAAGGACTCAAAGACTGAGATTCTGGAATAAAGAGATTACAAATCACATCAGAAAGAGGAAAGAGCAAAATCCCAGGACAGCTTTGAGGTGGGAGCCCTGACGCCTGGCTCAGGAAATGGGAACTAGAGCACTGGAGAACCAAGGTCCAGATATGTAGCCTGGTTGTGAGTTCTGCATTCTCAGTGGGGTAAGATGAAAGCAATGAATATCCTCTTATTGAGTAGGTATGTAATACCATTCCAGAACAATCTCCTTAGGTACCATCTTTCCTAAATGAAGACAGACAAGCAGAGCTGACCCTTACATTAAATACTGTGGTTCTTTATCATATTTTATTGATTTAAGAACTGTGACTCACTGTTTTTCAGTGAAACCTGTTAAGCCTGTGAAAGCCCCCTGTTAAAAATGCAAATTACAGCCATTCTGATTTGGTTAGTTAGGGATAAGAAGTCAACAGAACTACATTGCCTTACATCATTGACACTTTTCATATTGCTCTGCCTCTTCCTTGACATTCTCCCATGCACACCATGGATTTGCTTGCATCCTTTCCATCTCAAAAGTCTTTTCTGAGCATCAATTATGTAGGCATCATTTAAGCTTTGATTTCTCTCTTGGGCTACTTTCTGAATTTTATTAATGCTTCTTTGTTTCAAAGTCTGACTTATCTTTCAAGTCATAAGCAACCAGTAGTTAATTGATTCTATTCCCTAATTGCTGCCAGTGCAGTTACAAATGGTGCTAATGATAGTGTCAATGTCATTTATAGACCACAAGAAGTAAGCAATAGTATTTGCTGTGTACATAGAACCTTCTCAGGACTCTGTATATAGAGGATATCAATTCATCAGTCTTTACAGTTTCAGTGCAAAAATCTAAATAGAATTAATCTCTAATTTAATAATTGAAGGTGATTGGTTATAAGTACACATTCTCCCTTCAGTATTTCTCCCATTATCCTTAATGTAGAAGGTTCATCTCTTCATTAAGTGGATATTTATGGATTATCTGCCATATATCAGTCATGGTGCTAGGTAGGTTTAATGATAGGATTATGCGTGTGCTCTCTTGAAGCTTACACACTACTTATATAACAAACAAGAAGCCAGTGAATAATAAGAACATGCATCACATATATCACTCACTCACTTCTCAATGGAACATAATCAGGTAAGTATTTTGGAAGATTAAAAATTAAATAGGACCGAAGGTCGAAATATGTGAACCCCAGATTATATCTTTGATGGTTAGTTGCATTGAAAACAAAACATTCCAGCCATGCTCACAATTAATGTTCTTGTGATTTATATCTGAACTATAAAATTGAAATACAAAAATAGGTATAAGGAAATAATCTGATTTACTAAGGTCCCTAGTGGGAGTTGGATTTGGGCCCCTCAGAGTTCAAATTCAAGTTTCATCACATTTATGTATGGTGTAACTTTGGACAAATTACTTAACCTCTTCAAATCTGAAGTTCCTCATTGGTAAAGAAGAAATAATCATCCCTAAGTCATAAGTTGGTTATGAAAATTACATGCAAATCATATGGAAAGCCCCCTACTTTACTATCTGAAATATATATATATATATATATATGTTAAATGTCCAATAAGTTTTAGCAATTCCCCTCATGTCAATAAGCCTCAAATAACTACATTTTTACTTTAGTTTCTTGATTCCTACCAATTAGCATTCTGTCTTTCTGCTGAGGACTTCTCCCTCAAAGACTTTTCATGCATTTCCCCTCTATCTCCTTTCCCACACGGTTTGTGTGAACTTCCCTGACTCACCCAACAAGATATGTCCACCATATCTTGTTATCCAGCCTAACTCATGTGCTTCCATAATTCACTGAGCCTCCTCCTTGGATGCCTCTCACACAATGTGATCACTATGCTCATCTGCAGGCAACATCAGGCTGGATGATCCTCCTGTGTGGCTAGCTCACACTTTGCATACAATTCCTAAAAGGGAGCCTGGTCTCACGAGAAGTTTTCCAACAAGTGTCTTTTTTATTTGAAGGAATAAAAATGATGATGAAATTACTCATAATTTCAGGTGAGGGATGTATCCAATGCATACCCATTATCCTATTGAACTCTTTTTAGGAGTTTTTTTTATAGATCACTCATCTTTTACCAGGTGCCATTTGCAATTTTTTTCTTTTTTTTAAATTTTGTTTTATTGTTACTCTAAAAACAATAAATGTACAGAGGGGTTACAGTTACATAAGCCAGGTAATTAATATATTTCTTTTTGAGCAGGGTCACCTCTTCTCTCATTTGCCTCCCGATCCTCCTCCTCTACAAGTTGTAGAGTTCATTTTCAACACAGTGTCTAATGAGAATCACTGCTTCATTTGTTCACTCTTTCTCCCTCCATTTTATGCTCCACCTTATCCTCCCCAAAACAGATAAACTTACATACAAGACAAAAGGTACAGAAATCTAAAACAGTGACAAATGAGAGAAAAAACAGAAGTAAAATAACATAAAACCTCAAACAAGGCCACACTAAAGCTACCAGCACAACCGTGTTCATTGCAGTATTATTTACCATAGCCAAGATATGAAAACAACCTGGATGCCCCCCAGCAGATGAATGGATCAAAAAAAAGTAGTATATATAAACAATGGAATTATATGCTTCCATCAGAAAGAATGACATTGTACCATTTGTAAGGAAATGGAAAGACTTGGAAAAAATTACATTAAACTAAATAAACCAGACCCAAAGAAACAGAAATTGTGTGGTTTCCCTCATTTATAGAAATTAGAATGTGTCTATAAATCTACAAGTAATCTACAGACTGGATGTAAGAGACAAATTCACTTGGACATGATACATTATACAGTACTATAGACATTCACACAATAAGTCCAAAGGAGAATACTCTCAGAAGTGCATCACAAAGATTCAATAGCTATGGCCATTTGCCATAGCTATTTTAACCCTGTTTACCTCTGTTGCACCATCCCATGTTGTTTTCATTTTTCCAGTTCACAATTACTCATGTGCAGTGTCTTCCTATTTGTAGTATGAAGCTTTGAACTCCTGAGTGATCCTTCAGTAATTTGGATATCTCTCACATAGTTGTGTTTGGTTTATTCATTGAATCCAATTTGTAAATAGTTCCTAGGCTAGTAACTAACCTGGCCTAAAGAAAGTCTTTTTAGGAAGTGGCACTATGGCTCAAGTGGTAGAGTGCTCACCTTGAGCTGAAGAGCTCAGGGACAGCACTTGGGCCCAGAGTTCAAACCTCCTGACTGACAAAAAAAAAAAAAAAAAAGAAAGAAAGAAAGAAAGAAAATTTTTTTATCCAAGCTAGTTGTAGAGACTGGTCTTTGTTCATTTTGTTGTTGTTGTTGTTTGTTGTTGCTTTTGCTGGCAATGGGCCTTGAACTGAGGGCCTAGCTGCAGCCCTTGAGCTTTTCTACTCTCTACCACTTGATCCACAGCTCCACTTTTTGGTGGTTAATTGGAGATGAGAGTCTCTTGGTCTTTCCTGCCTAGGCTGGCTTTGAACCATGATCCTTAGACCTCAGTCTCTTAAGGAGCTGAGATTATAGGTGTGAGCCACTGTTGCCTGGCATGAGACTAGTAATTTTTAGCTGTCTTTAAAATCTCTCTTCCACATGCAGCAGGGCAATCACTAGAAAATATGCTGAAAGTGAACTATAAAACTTGTGGTTAGGATTGGGAGGGAAAAGCTGGGAGAGGACAAGGGAAGGAGTGACATTTTCTAAAAAGAAATGTACTCATTACCTGACTTATAAAACTGTAACCCCTCTGCACATCAGCTCTATAACAATTAAAATTTAAAAAATAACAAAACATCTCTTCATCTCACCATCTCGGCCCCTCAATCTATACTAGAACATGAATCTTTGAAGTAAATGGTGTTATCTACATTATTATTTCTTCTTTGTGTTTCAGCCTCCCAGATGTTGATGAACACCTGCAGTTGTTGATGAACATATGTTTCATGAACAACTCCCAATCTTGTTTCTCTTACATCTGGCATATATTATTGCAGCAGGAGGTACTCCGATAGCTCCTGCTTACATTAAAATTCAGAAAAGTGTGTAATGCGGATATGTTTTTCCACTGCTAGGAAAGGCTTCATGTTATAGATCTCTAGCCAGGCTATGGTAAAGGCATGGCCTTGTCTTTAAAACATTGATTAATTTATGCTTATATCCTTTGGACTTCTAAGATGTGGAAAATAGGAATTAAAAATGGAAACAGAGAGAGGAGGTTTGGAGAGATGGGTGTGGGCATAAATGTTTGACTCAAGAGAAGCTGTGGGGTTGGAGCCATTCAGGAGCTATGCTTTGGTGCTAGATGCAGGAACTTACATGATAGAATTGTGTAGAACTCAAAACACTCACAGGAACAAACACAAGAAAACAAATATAAATAGGAAAATCTCAATAAGATTGGGCATTGACTCACTGTCCATGTGCATATTATGACATTATATTACAGCTATGCAAAATGTTACCACTGGAGGAAACTGCACAAAGTACACAGAGAAGGCTTTTTTTTCTGCTTCTTACAATTAATGACTCAATGATAGCTTCAGTTTAAAGTATGAGGGTTTAAAAGGAAGAAAGAGAGGGAGGGAGGAAGGAAGGAATAAAAAAGGAAGGAAGGAAAGACGGAAGGAAGGAAGGAAAGAAATAAGAGAAGGAGGGAGGGAGAGAAGGAAGGAGGGAGAGGTGAAAAGAGAAAAGAAGGAAGGAAGAAGGATAAAGAGAAGGAATAGAGACTATGGAGAAGAAAAAAAGGAAAGGAGAGAGTAAGGGAAGAGGGGAAGAAAGGACAGAGGAAGGAAAGACAGGAGGGAAAGAAGGGAGGAAGGAAGGAAGAAAACCAAAAACCTATAAAGAAAGGAAGTAAAACAAATGTGTTATGTGTAATATATGTTGCCTCTGATTTGATATGAAATTTGACTGTGAGCTCCCTGGTTAAGTAAAAATGTCATGACAAAAAAAGACATTAATATTCATTTGTTCAACAAGCCATACATTTAACAAATACTGAATATAGTAAACATCATTACCTGTTAAAAACATGTTTCTTTCAGTAGGACAAATAGCACCTTCTTTGAATATTGACTGTGAAGTCATTTCCCACACAATGTGCCCTTTCTATGGATGATACAAAATTCATAGCATAATAGTGGAGAGAGAATTCCCTGTGGGGCTTTACAGTGTTGAAAGTTAACATGCTTGAGATTCTGCCTGCTCAAGCGGAGGTAACTTAGCACTTCCCTGGTTAGGATGGAATGGCTTTTCATCTTGAGGCCCTTTGTCTATCACCCTGTGCTGCACTAATGCAGCTGCTACTCATCAAACACCTGCAATGCTGGCCCAGTTATGTAAGTGTGGTGAGTGGCAGCTCCTGGCAATGAATTTGCGCTCCAAGAAGCTGAGCAGTGTCTAAAATAGCAAGGCCAGGACTCCTTTGCCTGCACACTGCTGTCATTTACAGGATCAGATTCACATCCCCCGCCCCCTCAAGCCAGAAGCTCACAGAGACCATGCCTCTGACATGATCACATCCAAAAGTCGCTGAAGCAGTAGGTTGCACAACATCCAAGAAAGGGAAGTGCAGGAACTAGATACGCGAAATATAATAGGTAAGCTTTCTCATTTTCGTGTTGTGGCAGCAGCCAATGACTAAATCAAACAAAACACCAAACCACACACTAATCCTTTCTCTGCTTTGCATCCCGAGCCAGATCCCAGCTCGATGTAGTGGAACTTGGGGAGTTTAAAACCGTTCCTTGACTTTCCCTTGGCCTTTCCAGTTTCAACATTTTAGACCCTTGGTGCCCAGGCCCTTTGCTTCCTCAGTACTGACAGAGGATGCCTATTATGAATGTCAGAAGGCAGGGTTAGCCAGGAGCCCAGAGTCAGCTGGAGCTCCGAAGCCAGGCAAACCTGATCTGAAACCTGTCTATACCCCAGGGTCTTTGGGAATGAGTTGGGTTATCCAGCAGCCTGAGCCTCAGTTTCCCCCTTGATAAAATGGGAGGATTAGCAATCCTTCATTATGACTTTATTGTAAAATAATCCGTATGATTCACTTGTCCTGGTATCTGTCACTTGGTGACAGATTATTCACATTACTCTTATTCTTATTTTTTCCTGCTCTTTGACTTATGTAAGAGTTAGAAATAACCTCCTGAGTAAGTTCAGGAGTTCTCACACAAAGTCCTGCTGGTTAATCCCAAACTGAGTTTAAAAATGGGAAATAAATAAGATGTGTTGGCTCACACCTACCCCTTCTGCTATGTGGGAGGTGGTAGGTAGGAGGATCACACTCTGAGGCTGGCCCCAGACAGGAACCGAGTGTCTATCTGAAAAAGAACCTAAGGGCATAAAAGGGCTGGAGGTGTGGTTCAAGTGTTAGCATTCTTGCCAAGCCAGTGCGTATCTTTGAGTTCAAACCCAACAACCATTTTAAAAAGGCCAGCAGTAATCCTCCTCTACAAATAAGACAACTGTACCAAAGGACATTCAAGAAGGCAAACCTTGGACTCAATGTTTTCTCCTTTATCTTCACAAATATGACTTTTCAATGTGTTTGCAAGCCAAATATTTCTTTAAAACATGTTCTTCTCCCTGTGTACACTTCCCTGAGCTCCCACACAGATTGGGCCAAGGATGCACTCTCTAAGGTCTGGAATCACGAAGATACTGGGATCATGAGGTGGTGGAGAGTTGTCATTGTTCCTAGAAGCCCTTTCTGTCAGCTATGTGAGGTGGCTTAGGTTAGAAAATCCTCAAAAGAATAGGATACATGTAGCACTTCCCCAATTTTCCTATATTTTATAGGAAATGATTAAGAAAGATTAGCTAGTAACTAATCACCTTGATATTAGAGAAACAATCCAAGGAAGCCACTTCTTGGGTATATTAAAACACTTCCTAAAAATAGCTCATAATGCACACAAATATATTCAAGGCCCTACAGCAATTGGACATCCCTTACCTTCTGTGAGCATGGGAGGGATGCTGGCATGTGGATGGGAGGCTGAAAGACTACTGTGTCTTTTTTTCTTTAGTATGTTTTTTATTGTAAAAAAAAATGCTGTACAGAGGGGTTACAGTTACATGAGCAAGGCAATGAGTACATTTCCTATTGAGCATTGTTATATCCTCCTTTGTTTTCCCCTACCATTCCTTCCCTCCCACCTTCACAACTCCCTCCCTCCCCCCCCACCAAAGTTGTAAAGTTAATTTTCAACATAGTGTTTTGTACATCTCATTGTTACAATGGGTCAGCCTGTATCCTTATTTAAGCATTTTGTTTTTTCCCTTCCCCTCCCCCAATTAGAGAAGCATATATAAAAGATACAGGGCTCTGACATCAAATACAGTGAAAACAGAGGTTATACCATGGGGAAGGAACATACAAAGAAACAAAAAAATCACATGGTACCTTATAAATACATTAGAAACAATGGCAAGAAAAAAAAAGATAGCTGTATCCCGCTCTTGGGGTTCATTTCGCTTAACATCATCTTATATGGTCATATGTACATAGCTTTTGGCCTTTACTGCTTATCCTATACATGTACTAGTTATTGCAAATAAGGGAAACCATGGGACCTCACTTCATATAATGTTTTCCAAGTCTCTCCATCTCCGAACAAATGGGGCAATGTCATACTTTCTGATGGAGGCATGTGTCTTTAGAGGTACTAACACATAGTCCATTTGGAGAAAATTGCCACAGATGTGCTAGACTTCTTTTCATTTTATCAGATGTGACTTGGATGAATATCATTAGGTGCATGTTTCTAACTCCTTCAAGACTGTGTGTGTGTGTGTGTGTGTGTGTGTGTGCTGATAGTTGGGCTTGAACTCAGGGTCTATGAGTTATCCCTGAGCTTTTTTGCACAAGGATAGTGCAGTACCACTTGAGCCACAGCTCCACTTCTGCCCTTTTGGTGGTTAATTGGAGATAAGAGTCTCATGTACTTTCTTGCCCAAGCAGGCTTCGAACTGCAATCCTCAGATCTCAGCCTCCTGAGTAACTAGGATTATGGACATGAGCCACCAGCTCTCAGCAACTTTTATTAGCCATCATTAGTAGAAGCATCACTTGAGGGCTCATCTCACATGAGTTTTAATCAAGGACTTGCTATTGATTATGAAAGAATGAATTCCTTCCTTCAGGCCTCTGAAACTAATACATTCACAGTAGTGAGGATACATCCTACATGCTATAAGAAGAACTTAAGGCTGGAAATGTAGCTTAGTGGTAGAGTGTTTGCCTAGCATGCATGAAGCCCTGGGTTGGATTCCTCACTGTCACATAAACAGAAAAACCAGAAGTGGCACCGTGGCTCAAGTGGTATAATGATAGCCTTTAGCAAAAAAGAAGCTCAGTGCCCGGGCCCCGAGTTCAAGCCCCAGGGCTGGCAAAAAAAGAACTTAAATGAATTTGACTAATGGTGAGCAGCTAGTTGTATTCCAGGAAGTGCACTGATTCATTCTAACTGCTTTCTTTCTTTTGAGCCCCTGAGATTGGGTGCCACAAGGGAGTTTGCCTCGGAGCATTCTTCCACAACAATTCATTATTTTTATCCTCTGTGCACTTACCTCTTCCCTAACATAAAAACACTCCTCTCAAATTCCAAGCCTTAAACAGTGAGACCAGTTGTGTGGATTCAGGTAGCCTCTTGCTGAAAAAAAAGAAAAATTCGGTGCTGCTTCAGCAGCTTTTCCTGGGTTTTCAGATTCATAGTTTTGAAAAATTTCTTCCTAGATAAATTAGGAGTGGGTTACAAAATTGCCAATGTTTGCAAAACTTTACTGCTGCGCAGTTAATGTTTAATGAGATCATTTTGTTAGATCTCGTTTCTGGTCTTTGTTCACCAGTGCATGTTCAGCAAAAGAATGTTTAAAATTTTTGGTGGCAGTACTAACGAGACTACCTACTGCAAGTCAGTATTTCTTGTCTATGATAACTTAATGAGTCTGTTTCTTTTCCTTTGATGTACTTAGGGACATTCTTGCAACAGCAATTCATTCATTTCCTTAGTCTAATCAACATTGTACCCTATCAGAGTGGTCAGTAATGACCTACAAAGAAAAAGACTGAAAATGTCTCACATCCCAAGCATGAAAAACGAGCAGAACATGGAAGATATTGTTACTCCTCACAGTACTGAGCAGATCATATAATGAAGAAGAGAGCAGAGTAAAATGTATAGCAGTGTTGACCCAGCTGCTAAACCGCAGTAAGTGAATTGACCATTATGAGTGATTTGGGCAGCAAGGGACAGAAAATCTCACCAATACCAAGAGAACCATAGCCATTCACCGTTTACTTAATAAGAAGTTTAGAAGTAGGAGATTCCAGAGCTATTGGTGGACCAACAGATTCACAATGTTAGAGTGCTAGTTTTGTAGAGTCATCATGGCCTTCTCAAGATTGCAAGACGGATGCGTCAGCTTCAAGCATCCTTCCTTATAGGGAGCTGGGGCAGCCAGAGAGATAAGTTTTGCATCATCAGAAAGACAGAAAAAAAAGATCTCAGAAGTCTTTTTCTAACATACTTTATTTTTGCCTTTCTAAAACCTGGCTCCAGTGCTGACCTTATCTATACCACATTTTAGAAAAAGCAATTATATGTATTTTTTCACGGATTTTCAGGTTCCATGGTGACATGAGAGAAGAGGCCTTGTGAGGATTGTGACATTTGCTACAATGGCCCAACCACATTATGGTAGTCATTCTGTGCCCTTCACCCCCTTTAAAATGATCAACCAGGCACTGGTGGCTCATGCCTTATAATCCTAACTGATCTGAGGACTGTGATTCAAAGCCAGCCCAGATGGGAAAGTCTGTGAGATTCTTATCTACAGAAAACCAGAATTGGATCTGCGGTTCCAAGTGGTAGAGCACTAGCCTTGAGTAAAAGAGCTCAGAGACAGCTCCCAGCCCTGAGTTCAAGCCCCACCCACAATCACCACCAGCAATGACAAAAATCCTATCATGTACTTAAAAAAGTCTATTCTCATTCTCAATAAATATACCTATTCCTATAAAAATAAAATAAAGAATGAAGAATTGCACTCCATGACTAAGTTAGGATTTCCAGTGCCCTGTGGACTGAAATCCTTGCTTGGGGGAAAACATTCAAGAGTGAACTAAGTCTTTGAACACTCAGTGTAATGTCAGCTCTAGGATTTTTCATCTGTTCTTTATCATGTTGATGGAGTTCTAGTATTCCCAAGTGTTCTAGTATTCTAAGAGACTTAGTACTATGAATTAGGGTTGCATTTTGCCAATTTGGGTTTTTTTTATCAGTTAGTATGATGATTTTAGTGTATTTATGTGATAGATTATAGTAAGTGACTTTTGAATGTTGGGCTAACTTTCATAATGTTAACAAACCTTTATTTTATAAAAGTCCACCTAAAAAAGATGAAAAAAACCAAGCTACAGACCAGGAGAAAAATATTGGTAAACCATACATCTGATAATAGATTAGTGTCTAGAATACATAGAGAACTCTCAAGGCTGGGCATCAGTGTCTCACACCTGTAATCCTAGGTTCTAAAGAAGAGATAGGGAGTAGGGAGTGTTGTGGTTCAGGGCCAGCTGAGGCAAAAAAAAAAAAAAAAAAAGTAGCATAACCTCCCTGTTCAACGAACAACTTGTCACAGTGGCCTGTCCCTGTCATCTTAGCTATGCAGGAGGTTGGAGTCAGGAGGAACACAATTCCAAGCAAGCTCAGTCAAAAAGAGTTCACAAGACCTTATCTCAATAGAAAAGGCTGGACATGATGGTACATGCCTGCCGTGTGGGAAGATCATGGTCCAGGCAGGCTAGCCTAAGCCAAAAGCAACACTCTATCTCACACATAACCAGAGCAAAAGGGGCAGAAGATAGAGCTGAAGAGGTAGGGTAATTTGCTTAGTAAACATGAAGACCTTTGTTTAAAACTTATTACTGGCAAAAAAAAAAAAGTTCTTTAAATACTGAACACAAAATAATTCAATTAAAATGTCAATAAAAGATATGACTAGAGGGCTGGGTAGGTGGCTCAGTGGTAGAGTGCTTGCCTTGCATGCATGATGCCCTGAGTTCGATTCCTCAGCACCACATAAGCAGAAAAAGCAGGAAGTGGTGCTGTGGCTCAAGTGGTAAAGCACTAGCCTTGTGCTGAAGGGCTGAGGGACAGTGCTCAGGCCCAGAGTTCAGGCCCCACGACTGATTAAAAAAATAAAGTTGGGGATATAGCTCTCTTGGTGCGGTGAGACCCTGGGTCTAAGCCCCAGGACTGTGGAAAAGGAGCAATGTAAATGAGAAGCTCAACAAACATCATTGTTCTGACAGAATGGCTAAACTAACGGACATGGCAACAGCAAATGCTAGCGAGAATGTGGAGACACCAGCTTCCTCAGACATTTCTGCTTCTGTGATTTCTGCACAAATATGCATACAATTACCATATGACCTAGCAACTGCTGTCTTTTGGCATTTACCCTAGAAAAACAAAAACCTGTGCTTCTTCAAAAACTTGGCTATGCAGCAGTTTTTATCTATAATTATCAAAAGCTATCCTTTAACAGGTGAATGATAAAGCTATCTGTAATCCATCCCATGGAATGAGATCAGAAAAAATGAATAAATAAAGGAGGGGAAACTATTGATACATTCAACAGCTTGAATAAATTTCTGTGAATGTTTCATTAAGTGACAACCAAAGAAAAAAAGAAAATCCCCAATAATGACAGTGTTATTGACATAGCATTTTAAAATGGCCAAGTTGTAGAGAGAAAGTTAGCAGAACCCGAGGTTCAAATATGATGAGAGACAAGAGAAAGGTGACTGTAATTTTCAAAGGACAACAAGAGAGAGCTTTGTAATATTGGCGATTGACAGTACTTAAACTGTGGCTCTAAGTAGACACACCTACAGAGGTGATAAAAATCATATAAACACATGCAAATAAATGCAGATGAAACTGAGGAAATCGGATTAAGCTCCACTACAATTCTCAAATCCAGATCAATATCTTGGTTAGGATCTGTTAGTAGAGTTTTGTAAACTATTCCAATTGGAGAAAACTGTGTAAATATAAACAGGATCACCCTATTAATTTCTTGTACCTTCAGATGAATCTTCCACCACCTTGCGGTTAATAGAGGCAATTAATGAAAAATAGACCAATCACCTAAGAGACACTACTAATGAAAATACAATTCATTTTATTAGTTATATTTTCTCCTAATAGATTTCATTCTTCCTTTTGATCAAATAATAATGATTTGGAGTTTGGGACTCTTGGTTTGTTTGTTTTTTGTTTTTTTTAGGTCCGGTCATGGGGCCTGAACTCTGGGTCTGGGTGCTGTCCCTCAGCTCTTCAGCTCAAGGCTAGTGCTCTACCACTTGAGCCACAGCGCCACTTCCGGCTTTTATTTTTTATTTTTTTTGCTTATGTGGTGCTGAGGAATCGAACCCAGGGCCTCGAGCATGCAAGGCAAGCGCTGTAGCACAGAGCCACCTTCCCAGCCCTGGACTCTTGTTTGAAGTAAGGTTGTCCTCATTGAAAAGTCAGGTGGTTTTCCTCTAATGGAAGGCAGCTCATATCACCCTGCACTTCAGAGCAGCATCACACAGCAAACCCTTTGGTCACTTTAGGGTCATCTGATTGCTACTTTTTATTCCTGAAAAGCATATGGAACCTTCCCTGCCCTTCTTTCTTTCCTTTCTTTGTTTCTTTCTGTCCAAGACAAGGACTTGAACTCGGTTACCTGCCACTTTCACTCATTGGCTAACGCTTTACCAGCTCAGCCAGGCCTCCAACCCTATATGGGCAGTCGTGTTTCTTTTTCTTACTAAAAATAATGTGTCCTCAAAGCTGGATGTGCTGCCTTACAGCTGTAATCCTAGCTTCTCTGGAGGATGAGATTGAGAAGATTATAATTCAAGGCCAGTCTGGGCAAAAAAAAAAAAGTGATTATCCCCTCCCCCATCTCAGCCAGTAAAGAGCTGGCAAGGTGGCACAAGACTATCATACCAGCTATGAGGGGAACATAAATGGAGGATACCAGTCCATGTGGGCTGGACACAAAGTAAGGTGCTATTTGAGAAAGAGCTAAAGCAAAAAGCGCAGGGAATGTGCTCTCAGCAGAACACTTTTCAAACTAAGCATTTTTTTTATAATCTTGAAAAAATAAGATGCTGCAACTTATTGGAATGTTACAAGATGAAATTGATTAGCTTGCTTAAAGAAAAACTTCATAGACTCTAGTACACAGAAAAGATTGAGTGGAATTGTTTTGCTCCCATGGATGACTTTAGAAAAACACTTCAATCAGGACTAATGTCTCATTTTTTAATAGATTTAATTTATTAAGATGATTGAGTGCTGACACACAAAGGTCAATTTCTTGTATTACTTACATTTCTCACAGTAAGGAGATACCCCTCCACGCAGGATGACGCAGGTTTAGTTATGAGACCTAAGGGGAGAGAGCTCCTTAGGAAGTGGAGAGAACAGTGTTCTACAGGAAAGTCAAAGCAAGGCAGAATAAGTGATTTAAGATTGGCTAGTTTAAACAATGGACTATAACAGTGATCTCTGGTTGCCTGGTATCTAGCCCTGGGATAACATAGGGCAGAGGAAATACAGGCTTGGAATGTGAGAGATACATGAAGGCAATTGGCTTGCATATATACTCCCCAAAAAGTAGTTTATTGTCTTAAGGATTTAGCAATTCATTAGGAGGGCTCACCCTAATTACAACAGCTATCACCAATAAACAATAAACAATAAAATAAAATAGTAAGTGCTTTGGGAGATGTTGAGATAAATGAATTATCATACACAGATAGTATAAAATATAAATTAATATATCCATTATGGAGAACAGGGTAAAAGTTTCTAAAAAGCAGCAACAAAACAAAACAGTACCCTAACATTAGATCTACCATGTCATCTAACAGACCCATCTTCTGAATATATAGATCTAAAGGAAATGAAATCAGCACACTAAACAGATACCTGGGCACCTATGTTTATTGCAGCATTATGATCAATAGCTAAGATATGGGATTAGCCTAGATGTCCAAAACCAGATAAACGGATAAAGAAATGTGGTCTTTATACACTATGGAATATTATTCAACTACAAAGAGGAATTAAGCCCTATCATTTGCAGCAAAATGGATAGAACTAGATGACATTACCTTAATTACAATAAGTGAGACACAGAAAGGCAGGTACAAAATGTACAAAATGTTCTCGCTCATATGTGAACATTTACTACAATGAAGAAAGTGGAATAGTGCTTACTGGAAATTCGGAGAAGGAAAAGGGAGGATGGATTAGATCTGTGTATGCTGTATTGACACATATAATAAACACAATTAAATATAACAACCAAAAATAATTTCATGAGACAAATGAGGAAAGATATAAACAGATACTGGTTTTAAAAGAAATACAGATAGCCACTACTCAGGAGACTGAGATCTGAGGATCTCAGTTTGAAGCCAGTTCTGGCAGACAAATCCAATTAATCAGCAATACCCAAAAGTGGAGGTATGACTCAAGTGATAGAATGTCAGCTTTGAGTAAAAGAAAACAAGCTAAGCAAGTTCAAGCTCTAGTATCAGGTTAAAAAATAAAAAGGACACATGTCCGATAAACATAAAGCTATAGGACAGAAACAATATCTAACATCATAAAAAAGAAAATAGAAAACATGATTGATACACATGAAATAAGGTTTTCATATACTATATGACTGATTTCTTTCTGAGATTATTTCTTGAGGCTCTACCACCATAAACATTAATGTCAGTCCCTTTAGTTGCATTTAGTTTTACTATCTTATGGTTGTTTTGTGCTTTGTTTACTATTCACAGCCTTCCTTCTTTCCAGCTAGTTGTGGGTTAGGTATCTTTTTTTTTTTTTTTTGCTTTTGCATGAAGTCTTATACGGTTTTTGAAAGAAGAAAAGAGGATTATGCTAATTCTTGTAAATCATCCAGTGACTAACAGATGATATGCATGAATGGTGTTAGGAATCAAATCCCTTATAAGGAAAAAACACTCCAATACAATCAAGCCTGTTTGTGGAAATTGCAAACTTGAGAAATCAACCAAGTCAGGAGCTTGGGAAGAAGGGCAGGAGAAATTTTGAGCATGTGCTGAAAGGGAAAAACAAGAAAGGGATGGAAATAAACTCAGGTTGCTTCGGGTTTCCAGAAGGAATCCTGGCCTGAGCCAAGAAGTGGTTCTGTTGTCAGAGGCTAAAATGGAGAACAAGACCTATCCAGACGGAGCTCTCAGAAGCAATCCAAGCTGCTGTGGAAGGGTGCCAAGTTGTGCCCTCTTCAAGGGCCTAGCCAAGATGGCAAGTAAACCTTAATGGTAGCTCACATTCTGTTCGCTGAGCCTCACATACCTTTTCAAAAGTACACATCAAGCCAGTACCAGTGACTCACACCAGCAATTCTAGCTACTCAGGAAGCTAAGATCTGAGGATCATCATTTGTAGCCAGCCCAAGCAAACAGAGAGATTCTTACCTCCAGTTAACCAGTAAGAAAAAAACAACAAAAACAACAACAGAAGTAGAGATTGACTCAAGTGGTAGAGTGCCAATCTTAAAAGAAAAATCAGGGCCTTTCACTTTTGCCTGACTTACTGACACAAAACAACAAAAAAGTGCAAATCAGTAAGTTGTTAGTACATTTGAAAAGACATGCAATCAGCTAATTTCATAACACTGTAATCCTAAAAAAGGAAACTATGCCCATTAGAAGTTATTCCCCATATTCTTCTGCCAGTCCTAGTCTACTTTCAATCTCTATAAACCAAAATTTCATCCAGACATTTCATATAAATGGAATCATGCAGTAAACAACCTTATATCTGCCCTCTCTCTCTCAGCCTGTTTCGAAGTTGACCCCTGTTGTAGTTTGTATTGATCATTTGTTTCCTTTTATGACTGAAAAATATACCATGGTGTGGATATACTGGTTGTGTTTGTCCATTCATTGATTGATTCTTCTTTCTGCCTCATCTTCCCAGGTGCTGAGATTACAGGCATACACAACCATACTCTGCTGATTATGCATTTTCTTTGTGGGAAGTTTTTATATAATTAATTCAATCTCTCTTAATATCACCTAATATCACCTTTGTCCCATTTCTTATCTGGAAGTGTAATGATAGAGTTGTGTTTGTCTTCTTTTTTTTCAACATGTGTATTGGTGTACATTTATTTGTATATAAGATATTTGAAGTTAATTAGGGTTCTTATATATTAACCAATTTTAATTGAGATTCTTGGAAAATTTTTTATGGTGTGTCACACTGGGGCTTGACCTTAGAGCCTGGGTCTTGTTTCTCGGCTTTCATAATGGTGGTGCTCTACCGCATGAATCACATCTTCAATTCTGGCTTATTGGTGATTAATTGGAGGTAAAAGTCTCATGAACTTTCCTGTATAGGCTGGATTTGTACTGCAATCCTCAGATGTCATCCTCCTCAATAGCTAGGATTACAGGTATGAGCCATTAGTGTCCAGCTGAAGAATTCTCTCTTTATTTTATTTTATTGTAAAGCTGCTGTACAGAGGGGTTACAGTTAAATAAGCAAGGCAATGAGTACATTTCTTGTCCAGCACTGTTACCCCCTCCCTTGTTGCTCTCCCACTAGCCCTTCCCTCCCTGCTTCCCTGACTCCCCACAGAAGTTGTAAAGTTCATATTCATTACTGTCTTGTGGGTAACAATGTTGCAATGGGTCATCCTGTGTCCTTGTTTCAGAGTTTTGTTATTCCCCTTCCCTTCCCCAAAATAGACAAATGTATAGATACAATATGCAGAGTACCAAAATCAAGTACAATGACAGTAGAGGAAAGAACGCGCAAAGGAAACATAAAAAAATCACATAGTACATGAAAAACTACAACAACAAAGAAAGACCTCTTGTGTCCATATCTTGGGGTTCATTTCACTTGACATCTTAAAGCGTTTATTCTGTTCCTTCCTATTTTCTTTCTTTCTTGAATACCAATTGCACATGTGTTGGTGCACTTGATTTTATATCTCAAGTCTCTGCATCTCTGTTCATTTTGTTTCAAGCTTTTTTTCTTCCTATTTAACACATTAGATCATTTCTATTCATCTATTTTCCAATTTAGTTACTCTGTCTTCTGTTATATTAAATCTGCTGTTGAGCCCATCTGGTGAATTTCACTTCTTAGTTATGTTTTCATTGCTAGGATTTTCACTTGGTTCATTTTTAGAATTTCTGTGTCTTTATTGGTATTTCCTATTTGTTGAGTCATTATCATCTTGTTTTCCATAGTGCTTTACATTTAGTTTCCTTAATTAAATTGTTATCTTACATTTTTGCTTAACATAGAATTTTCAGGTTTGAGGCATGGCTCATGTGGTAAAGCACTTTCCTAGCAAGTGTGAGATCCTGAGTTCCAGCCCTATCATCACAAAAAATAAAAACAAGTAAACCATCATATTTTCAAATTCAGTTTTGTTGAAACCCTAGTTCATTCTTCATAACTGTTATATAAGTTTCCATTATATGAATAACCCACAGTTTATCCCTTTCTCTGTTGCAAATTTTATAGATATCACTAAAATAAGCAACATTTTTCATAATTCCTTGGGAAATTCTCTTAAGTAAGCAACTTTTTGAAATTGCTATGTCATAAGGAATGCATATAAATGGTATTAGAAATTGCCAACCTGCTCGGCAGAGCTCATACAACATATATGGCTTTATACATTTTCCATCTTAATAACATCAGACTAAACATTTAGTTTCTCCTAGGTTGAGCAATGTCATTCACAGTGGTTTAGTGCTCTTAGAAAGTGTGTGTGTGTGCCCCCCTGGAAGGGCGGGGGGAGTGGGGGGGGGAGAATTGCATTGTGTTTATTGGCTCAAGGTATTTCCAACTGAATACTTGAGATAGAAAAGTTTTTATATTTTCCTATTTTTCTGTTGAATTTCCTTCATGTGTGAAGCTTGTTACATGATATAGTCTGTGGCTTTTTTTTCCATTCTGTTTATACTTTTCTTGATCAAACTTAAGGTTTTCATTTTAATGTAATACCAGTGATCACTGTTTTCTTTTAATATTTAATACATATAAAATACATAAAATATATAATATATTTATATATTATAAATATAATATAAAGCTATATAATATATTTATGTATTATAAATATAATACATTTTTCCTACAGTTTGATTTTTATTCTTAGTCTTTAAGTTATTTGTTGTTACTTTTTATAGATAATGTGAGTTAATTTTGTCTTTTTACCGATGCATAGACAATTATTCTAGTACTTTTTTATTGACTAGTGCTTTATATATCACTATATTGACACCATATTTAAAAATGTAAAGTATTGGAAACAGTGATAACTGATATCATTGGTGGTGATAACCAAATCCCATACACTCCCCGGTTCATCGCTGACCTCTCTGGTTTGTTCCATAGGTCTGTTTATCTACGACTGCAACAACATTATGTTTATTTCCATTAGAGAATTTATATGTCTTCATACCTAAAAGATGAGAATCGTCCTTCTCTCCTTTTTCTTCCCCTTCTTCCTTACTTATTTTTCTCTTTCAAAATTGCAACAAATGTTGGCAGCATTTCTCAGTCCCACAGGAATTTTAGGATTCGTTTGTAAAGTACAATGAAAAGCTTATTGGAATTTTTATTGAAAGCATTTGAATGGGTAGAATAATTAATGGGGGAATTATCTCTGAAACCAAGGGTATTTCTGGCAGGCTGTGGTTTTTTTATTTAATTGTAAGGTAAAGGGTGTTCATTGTGCCACTTCCACACATGTCTACAATGCACTTGAGTCATATTCCCTTCCTCGATTGCCCTTTCTTATCCCCCTCCACTTTCCCTCTCCTTTCTCCTTCCACATTCCTCATAGTCCCTCTTCTGCTTCTATGCCCTTTTGTTTTAACCCTATGTTCCATAAATAAGAGAAAATATATTCTAGCTTTCTTTGTGAGACTGGTTTATCTTACTTAATATGATGATCTCCGGGTGCTATCAACTTTTCCTGCAAATGGCATCATTTCATTCTTCTTTATGGCTGAGTAATTCTCCATTTTGTATACATGCCACATTTTCTTTATTCATCCATCGTTGGGCACTTGATTTTATAGTCTGGCTTTGTGACCAGTACAGCAATGAGTATAGGTACACAGGAAAGTAAGTGGAATTTGATCCTTTGGGGAATATAATCAGAAGTAGCATAGCTAGATCATATGGTCACTCTTTAATATTTTGAGGATCTCCAAACAATGAGTATAACAATGTACAACAAGGACTCATTAAGACACATGGTATTTTCTTTTTAAGATTTCCTTTAAAATTTTTATAATCTCTTCATGTTTCTGGATGCTTTCAGTTATGTTTATTCATAGCAACCTTATAGATTTACTGCTGTTATGATAGGTAACTTGAGTATCCTATTTTACAAAAAGAAAAAAAAGATTTTGCCATACTATTAAAAATGCCATTTATTTTTGTATCCAGCAATACTCTAGATGACAATTGTTTTCCCTTTCTACTTTGAGGACATAATTGTCTCAACATATTTTTTCATTCTGTTAAACACACCTGCTGATTTAACAATTTCTCTTCCTTTATTATTTTTTTCCTTTTTTATTGCACAAATACTGTATAGAGGGGTTACAGTTACATGAGCAAGGTAATGAGTACATTTCTTTTCAAGCCTTGTTGCCTCCTCCTTTGTTTTCCCCTACCCTCCCTCCCACCTCCACTTCCACTGCCCCCCCAATTGTAAAGTTTGTTTTTCTTTTCATTTTTTGAAATAAGTTTTTTATTGTGAAAATACTGTACAGAGTGGTTACAATCACATGAGCAAGGTAATGAGTACATTTCTTATCAAGCATCGTTGCCACCTCCTTTGTTTTTCCCCTACCATCCCTTCCCTCCCATCTCCACAACTACATCCCCCCACTCCTCCACCCCTCACTCCCCACCCCCGGCCTAAATTGTATAGTCCATTTTCGACATATGGTCTTGTACATTTCATTGTTGCAATGGGTCAACCTGTATCCCTATGTAAACAATTTGTTTTTTCCCTTCCTCTCCCCAAATTATACCAACATCAAATACAGTGAAAACAGGGGTTATACCATGGGGGAGGGACATACAAAGCAACAAAAAAACCACGTGGTACCTTATAAATACATTGGAAACAATAGCAAGCAAGAAAAAAACCACTTACGTCCTTATCTTGGGGTTCATTTCACTTAACATCATCTTATCTGACCTTTTCTGCTTATCTCAGACATATACTAGTTATTGCAAATAAGTGAAACCATGGGACCTATGTTTCTTTGGGCCTGGCTTACTTCACTTAATATAATTTTTTCCAAGTCTTTCCATTTCCTAACAAATAGGGCAATGTCATTCTTTCTGATGGAGGCATAGAGTTCCATTGTGTATCTATACCACATTTTCTTGATCCATTCATCTACTGAGGCTCTCCTTTTTATTTATGCTTGCTTTTAAGATATGTGTTTTTGTATTGGATGCCTTGCTGGTTTACTATGTTATGGGTTGAGGTACTGAATTCATCTTTGTCTTACTAAGGAAGGACCAATTGTCACTAACCTTAGAATTTTGCCTTTTATCAATGCTGGAAAAGTCCAAATTTAGACAATTTATTCATCTTTGCATATAACTTCACTTCTAGAAACCCTTCAGTGCCTTCTTCATTTACTGACAGCATTACTTTTCAGGCCTGTCACAGTTGGGTCCCTTCCTATTATTAAGTTTCTCAATCAGTATCGGTTTGCCAAGAAATTTCTGTCAACCAAATTGGTGATGCTATTTCCTGTGCAGACCTCGAGTTGAATTTTCACGTGTTCTTTGTAGGCTTGCCCAAAACTTCTTCTCCCTAACCATCTTATTTTGTGTAGCTACTCTTTCCAGTTCCTGTGTCAGGTGACTGACTAGCTCTATGTAGATGTAACATTCCCTCACCTAGACTCCCAGTAGGCAGTCCATTTGTATTTACAGAGATGGAGTCTTAGTATTGGCTTCATAAATGTTTGTAGATCTCATGAAGGTATTGACAAAAAACAAAATCTAGAAATGAGAGTACACACTCTCTACTTCATAGGACTCTTAAAACAATTGGTTATATGCCACATGAAACATTTGCGAAATTTATTTTTAACCAACTTTGCAAGTTCTAAGTACTGATCCATTGTTTCAGTTTCTTTGATTCCTGCGTTATCTTAGTGCCTTGGGTTATGATTAGCTCTCTTTGAATTTCCTTATTCCATTGGCATAAGTCAGGGTGCTTAGTGTTCTTTGATCACAATGAAGTTTACTATTAAGTCTAGTTCCTTGCCTTTTCTTCCAATTGCTACACCTCTCCAAGCATAAAAAAACTTAAAGACATTTTATGAAAATATTTGATATAGCATGATAGTTCTTAAATTCTGTCATGAAATCTTGGCACATCTTTGATTGTTCTTCTCCTCTCCTGTTCTTTCTTTAGATGTCTGCGCCAACTTTATGAAGTAGGTCTTTACTGATCTTCCTTATGATGGCAGACTTTCACCCACTCCCAGTCTCTATTCTCTGCTTTATTTTTCTAGTGCATGTCTACAAATGAAATATTGTGTATTTATTATTGAAATATACACATTTATTAGAGATATAAAACTATATTTATTTGTTATTCTTTGCCCTCCTTCCTATCTATCCAGTCTATCATATAAACTTCTATCATATAAACATTTATACCTAGAAGAGTGGCTGGCACACACTAGGAGCTCAATAAATATTTGTTAATAAGTACATCAATGTGAGTACCATTGATTCTCATGAGTAAACTCCTAATGCTAGGAGACATGCCACTCAGCCACCCTGAGCATGCCAGCCTTCAACACTCATCACTGTGGGAATGAGATCACAAACTCAACTATTTTGCTTTTCCTTTAAAACAGACTGCCTAATGCATGATTTCATCTTGAAAACTAAAGAAATCACTTCCTCTCCTGGCAAGCACCTAAACCAAGTTCTGAAATTGGCTGTGTACAAAACCCGTCTGTTCTCTACTGGCTTAAAGATAGTGGCAGTTCCTGCCTGCTTTTAGCAAGCTTTCTTTTGCTTTCTGTTTTCTTTCATTGCCAAAGGGAAATTTACATATCTTTTCTACCCTTTTTATCAGTTTGAAAATCTGTGTGAATATTTGTACAAAGGAACATCCACTTATAACGTTTATAAGAAATTAAATTCCTATTATTTCATAAAAGCAAACATCTAAAATGGTAACTTATTTGTAAATTTTAGGAAGGAGGGAGGGTCCACAGAAGATAAAAGGCCACACATTACTAAGTTCCTTCATGTGGGTGGATCCACTACATCTATGACTTATGATTTCCAGTCAAGTGATCTCCTTCCCCTGCTGCCCTTTCCTTTAACAAACTCAGTTATGTTTCTCTTACTTTCTGTGCATGAATCTATAGCTCCACAATTCACTGATGCGAATCCCGTTTGTGTCATCTGTAGTTTTGCTTCTCCAACTTTTAACTATGGGTTTTCATATACCCGCCACCAAGCATGTTTCTCCAGATTTAGCAAGATTATAAATAAGGTGGTCCTGGGGTTGGGGGGCATGGATCAGTTGATAGCTAGCTAGCCAATGAGCGAAAGCAGACACAGGCACCCAGTTCAAGTCCTGTTCCCAGAACTAGAAAAGAAATAAAAGCCGGGCACCAGTGGCACATGCATGTCACCCTAGCTATTTAAGGGGCTGAGATCTGAGGATCGCTGTTCAAAGCCAGCAGAGGCAGGAAAGTCTGTGAGACTCTTATCTCCAATTAAACACCAGAAAACCAGAAGTGGCACTGGGGCTCAAGATAGTAGAGTGCTAGCCTTGAGCAAAATAGCTCAGGGACAGCTCCCAGGTCCAGAGTTCAAGCCCTATGACCATCACTACCACAACCACCACCACCACCACCAACAACAACAACAACAACATCAACAATAGTAATACATCCTGTCGGCTAAGTTGGCATTCTAAGGTCAAACTTTATGGTCAATGAGAATGCACAACCCAAGCAGTCTGGTGTCATCTATCCTGTGCTTGAAGGAGGGCTTGTCTGGTTGGGGGTGTGTTACTCATAGCTTGCTACCGAGATCAGCCATGCACACTACGCAGGGTATCGGATTAACAATGCGCACTTGAGTTATATTTCTCTGTGACCCATCCTCTCCCTCACTGAAGGCCCCTACTGGACCTACAACTGAAGGTTAAAGCTATCATTGGACTGCCAGTGCCTCCTAGTGGCCAAGGCTCCAAAGATCTCCAGTTGAAAAGTGGCCAGGGCAGCAGCAATAGCTCACCTGGCAAGCCTTTCCATGCTGTGCTTCTATCAAGATGTGAGAATTAAGTAATGATGAGTTCATCATCCTGCACCAATATTTTCAGTAACTTGCTGACTGAATTCCCAACATTACCATGACAATGAAAAAAACCAGTGTGGGGGGGGGCAGCAGAAGATACGAATAGAATAAATATTAATGTCTCTATGGGAGGCTGCTCTGAAGAGTGCTTTGTAATCATGTGGGTCACTGTTTTCCTCCCCATCGGCTCTGGGGGAGCTGACACCCTCCTCTTGTTGCAGATAGCAGCTGCCCAGAAGTGCCAAAATCCTCCTCCTCTAGTCATATCTATTAAGCTTCCTTAAGAATTATTTCAGACATATTATAAAGATATGCAGAGAGGCCCAGCTGGTTTCTCTTGAAGTTTGTATCCTAAGAAGAAAAAGCATAATTCCAAAGATTGTATTTTAATGTCTATATGCTTCATAAAAATGAATGATACAGCCGGGTTCTGGTGGCTCACGCTTGTAATCCTAGCTACTTAGGAGGCTGAGATCTGAGAATCGCTTTTCGAAGCTGGCCAGGTCAGGAAAGTCCTCTGGAGACTCTTATCTCCAATTAACCACTCAAAAAAAAATGGAAGTGGAGCTGTGGCTCAACTGGTAGAGCACCAACCTTGAGCACAAAGAGGCTCAGGGATGGTGTGTAGGCCCTGAGTTCAAGACCCACAACCGACAAAAAATAAAAATAAAAAATAAAGATACATTATGTCGACAAGCATAACATTGAGATTCCTGTCGCTAAGCCACGCAGGCAGTCTGTGCAAATAAATGCAGGTTTCAGTCTAAGAAAGAACACCTCTGTGTCTGGGGAGAAATCTTGAAACTCTACTGGAGGGGGGGAGGGAGGTGGAAAAGGGGAGGCGCGTGGAACTTGTGCCATGGGTAAGGCCAGGCCACAGCAAGTTTGTCTCTGGTGCCTAGAAATTCTTCCTCTGATAGGCTTCTGTGGTCCCCTTAGGCATCTTCTGGCTTCGTGCTCTGTCCTGTCTCACGGAACCCCAAGCCAGACCATGCCCACGTGACATTTCTTTCTCTTTGCCTTTATCTACCTTTTCCTCATCAAAACACACGTAGGCCCTGTCCCCAGGCTCCCAAGTCTTAGTGTATATTCAGACCAAGTATTTTATGCTAAAGTCTGGCATTCCTTACTTTGGCATTTTCATTTTCATCGGGGACCCCTAAAATCTGTGACTAACCTTGGAAAATATGCGTCCTCTCTCAGATGACACAAAACTGTGCACACCACCCACCTCCACCACCTTCAGCGCCCAGTTCCAAAGATGACGTTCTAGACACAAAATGCCCTTTGCTTTCTGCATTTTCCGTTTGCATGTCCCCACACCTGATCGCCCCTGCCCGGCACTGCAGTGACCAGCTTCCCCTGGGTCTGCAATGACCAGCATCCCCTGGGTTTGCAGTGACCAGCGTCCCCTGGGTCTGCAGTGGCCAGCGTCCCCTGGGTCTGGAACCTACAGATACCACATGGTGACATTGATTCTTTCAACTGCAACAGAGCCAACGGTATCTGGGTAAAGGGAGAATCGCACCACCCCAGGGCACTACGCTGTAGGATCTCTCTCCTATGACTGTTGCTTGCCGATAAAGGTTTTGGATAACTGTGGAATATTCCAAAAGAGGGAGGGAATTTGGCACTTTCTTTGGAAAGATCTTGAGCAATTCAAATTTCGTTGTGGCCAGCATTTTTTTTAAAGAATCAGGAACAGAACGATCCGAAGGGACAACTAGAGGACACTGTGCTGCAGACCTGACACTCCAAGGCCACTGACTCTGCCTCTCCCAACAGGTTTCTTGGGTCGGTAAGACATTTCTAGAATCGGTACCATACTGGTCGGGAATAGCCCTGGACCCTCTAACTAACGCTCTTACCCTAGATCTCTTTTCCACACAACTGTCTGGACCAGAGCATCCTCAAAGGCTAAAGCGACCCAGCCCGCGCCTCATCCCACCCTCGCGCGTCCCTGCGCGCACGCACGCACGCGCGCGCGCAGGCAGCTCCGGAGCCGCACCGCGCTGATTCGCTGGCGGCGCGTGAACTGCGGCGCCCGCGCCCAGCCGCCCGCCCCGCGCCGCCCCGCACCGCCCGCGCCCAGCCGCCCGCCCCGCGCCGCCTCAGTCTGTCTGCAGCCGCGCCGCCGCGCGCTCCCGCTGCAGCCTCAGTCTGTCTGCAGCCGCGAGGCTACCACGAACCCAGCCGCTGCAGCCGGGGGGCCAGCGACGCCCGCGTGCGAGCTCAGCGCCTCGGAGGAGAGCCACGGCGAGTCCCCCAAAGCCCGCACCATGCAGGCCACAGCCGATTCCACCAAGATGGACTGTGTGTGGAGCAACTGGAAAAGTCAGGGTATTCTCTTTCTTTCCGTAGTGCATGCCTGCGGCGCCCGCGAATCCCGGGAACCTGACTCGTCCGTCCATTGTGCAGCGTTTCACCTGTGGGACCCATGCATGCTTTAGACCCAAGAGCTTTCTGTCGGGGGGGGGGGAGTAAATCTGTTATTTCGAAATCAAAGTGGGTGGTGTTTGATTTTTTTTCCCCCTTACCCCTCTCCACCCCCCCCCCTTTTCTTTTACACCTCCTCCTGCACCCTTTGTTTTCATAGTGTAACGCGGGTAGTGGAGATCGTGCATCTTCTGCCTCCTGCGGGAGCTCTTTGGGTGTTAACCTTCAGGACTTGTTTAATCTCTCCTCATCCCCAGAGTTAAAGCGCTTTCTTATTGTTCCAAGCATCTCAGTGCATTTACTTCTGCCCAAAGATCCCAATCTTTCCTGGCAGAACCAGTCGCCGAGAGGGCTCCAGTGCAGCTTTCTAAGGGGACACACCCATCTCAGGGTTGTTTTTTGTGGCCACACAAAGGAGACTGGAAAGACTGGCTTTCCAAATCCTGAAACTATGATGGCGTAGCTACGTATTAGAATGCTTCACTCTGAAATATTCCTATGCTTTTGTCTGTCATCCCCATCACCTGGGAATATTATTAATGACGGGTTACTGTGGCGGAAATGGAGGGAAATAACCAAACAGTGGAGGTAGCCCTGGAGTATAACAGATTTATTTTGAAACAGTCCATATTCGCACTGGGTGTGGCCCACCCTCCAGCCTCGCTTGGATTGCTTTTCAGCCATTTTTATTCAGCCTCATACTTCACATATCCATCTCTCTCCTTTGTTACATTGAAATTCCCTCCCTTACCTTGCTGGAGGAGAAAGAGATACATGCAGGAATGAAATGCGTGTTGTAACCTGGGTGTTTGTAAAGGAGATGTCTTTTGAACTGTAATAAATTCGGTTCTGAAGAAGGCGCTTTTGGTGTAACCTGCAGCATCCCTCCGGGGAACAAGAATACCCTGGAGTAGTAGTTCATGAAAAGAAAAAAACACAACACTTGGGTATCTTTTCCCTCGTAATTTTATATCATAAGACAAATGGGTGCCTTTTTAATGCTTCTGTGGGAGAGATTTTCTTGGAAATTTTTTTAAGCAAAAGTAAACACAAGCCTCCGAATTAAAAGCATGCTTCTTGTATGTGGCATTGGGTGTCAATGACATAAATACAGTAGGTTGCTTCAAATTGCCTGAGTTTGTTGGAAATGCGATTGTCAAAAGAAAATAGATGGACAATAAATTTAAAAGCCAATAAATAAGAAATACATGCCAATTGAGAGACATCATTTTAGGAAATGATGACAATAGCATATGCTGATGATAGAAAGGCAGCGGGGAAAGGCTTTGCGGTATTCTCATTATGTGTTTAGAACCATCAGATAGATAGATAGATAGATATAGATAGATAGATAGACAGATAGATGGATGGATGGATGGATGGATGGATGGATGGATAGATAGATAGATAGATGGATAGATGGATAGATAGAAATATACTTGGTAACCATGGCTTCATATAATATTGTTTAGTTGGACATAAAGACCGGCTGTTAGACTGTGATTATGAGTTTCTTCTCTTCTTAACAAAAGTGGATACCAAAAGATGGCAGCTCTCCTGTTTTATTTGTGTGAGATACAGGGCATTGTTTCATCATAATCTTGTGTTTTCCCTCAGTTGACTTTCTGTCTTTTTTTAAATGTATAGACATTTATAATCAGACATGAACACAAAAATGCCATCAATTGTCCATCATGTTTCCTTCCAAACACAGCTACACGAGAGGATCATTCAGGATCTGTCACATGCAGTGACCTTTGGTTGTCTTCCGTTTACTTCCTTTTCTCAGAAAGAACAAAACCATTATCGTGCAAACGGACTGGGTGGGTTTATCTGCACAAAAGTGGTAAGAAATGAATTATTCTCCCCCAAGGCTAGTGTGAGAACTTTTTATCTAAACCTACAATAAGATGCACATCTTCTTCATTTTATGCTCACGTTCATTAAAAGCAGTTGTCCTTAACCCTGGCTTCACATTAGCATCCCCTGGGAAGCTTTAAAACGCACAAAGGATGCGGGGCCCCGCCCTGAGAGATCCTCATTCAATAGAGCCGAGTGAGCATCTGTATTTTTTGTTTAACATTCCTCAGGTGAGTTTAATATGGATCCAGGGTTGAAGCCACTGGTGTAATAATTTTTAGTGTGCTGAACACATAGGGCAGCAAAAGTCCGGTACACAAATGACATGAGTGTGACTGAGTCAGCCGTAAATACAGTTAAAACAAGTCAGCACAGCATTGTCAGGAATGTCCCCTGGAAGTATTAGGAGGTGAAGATTTTGCTTGGGGGAAAAGATAAATAATGCATGCTTCAAGTTTTCTCCATATTTTAAAATATTTCATGGAAATAGGAAATCATAGCCAATTCAGAATTCAGTTAGGATAAATTACGATGCACATGTAGAAGGACTATGTATAACCTTATTAATATGTATGATCTTGGCTATAGGCAAGAATGTTTAATGGCAGTGCATGTCTGTAATCTTAGCACTCAGGAGGCTAAGGCAGGAAGATAGAGACTTCAAGGCCAATGTGGGCTACAGAGTGAGATCCTGTCTCAAAAACAACAAAATCAAACCAAATATCCAAACACACAAACAAAAAGCATATTTAAAGAGAAGTTAAAGTCTACATTATGGTACCCTGTGGAAATTCTGTTTCTTTTTTTAATTTTATTATTATTGTTATTGTAGAGGTGATGTGCAGGGGGCTTATACTTTCATGAATCAGGTAATGAGCTCAATTCTTTTTGAACCATCTCTTCCCTTCCCTGGCTCTCTCCCAGTTTCCCCTCCTGTCCCCACAAGAGGGAACAGTTCATTTTCTACCTAGTGACTAGTAAGTACCAGGATTCTGCTTCTAATTTAGAAAAAAAATTATACTACTAGCACTCAATCAATAATAAATCAAAGCACATTCTATTCAATGAAAAAGAAATGGGATAAAACAATGACTTAATAAGCACCATATAGATAATAATCACAGTGAACAATACTAATCCTACGGCTCACTCTTGCTGTGTGATTTACTTGCATTGTTGCATCTAATCCTCTCAAGTCCTGTGCTGTATAATGTTAATGATCCTCATGTGCCAGGTGATGGCTGAGGTTTCTATCCAGGCACTCAGCTAGTACTGCTAGAGGCCACACTTCTCACTGTTCTGCCATCTGCTTCTGCAGTGGACTGCTTTTCCCTCCAGGACTTTTCTAAAGATATGAGTGATCTGTGTAAGGGTGCTTGTGTGAGCTGAATGACCCTTGTGTTCGCAAGCTTTGATTTTGCTCCACATCTCGTTTGAGATGTCTGGTTTACTCTTCGCCATCAGAAGGCCTAAGGAAACCAAGTGACTTGGTCAATGTTCTGTGCTAAATGGTGACTGAAATAGTAAAAGCTGACTTGCTTGGCATCCTATCCAGAGCGTTTGGCCATTTCAACATTGTAATTCATGCTGAATGACAGAAAGTGGACTCCCATTTATCATCAATGAGTTATGTTCACATAGATTCCTTCTTTATAGACAAAACAAAATCCAGCAGCAAGGCAACAATCTTATCTAATTCATATGATACCTATAATAATCACCATGATCATCAAATCACCATCCTAAATTCCTATAAATAGTTGCTATGTGTCACTTACTGTCCTAAACTCCTGTGACAAACCTTATCTTAATTTAGCCTCCATAAAATTACTCAGTATCCAGGAGGGAATGGAGGGTTTTGATCGGTAATTTGCCCAGGATGAAACTGGGTCCTGAACATAGAGCAGCCTAATCATAAATCCTACATTTTATTCCACCACACTACTTAAGTCCAAATAATATTGTACCGGGGGAAAGAATCAGAGCCTCATCCATACAATTCCATGTCTAGTCAAATGTCACTCTTTCCAGATTTCACTGTGTGAATTCACCTGGTGGGATCGATAGTAATACGAAGGGTGGGTACCTGTTCTGTGCTTGGCTAAGCATGAGCTTTGGCTCCCTTTTACTGTGGGTGGCATGCTCTGAAGTTATGCCTCCCCCAGCATGGAAACTATTGATGGAGGATGAAACACATGCCACAGAGGTCAAACCTAAAAGCATTTATTATTTTTTATATAAAATAAACATTTTGAAAACTCTATGCTAGCCTACAGTGCTCTGTGGAAACACATCAAGGCTCTCCAGGCTGTTTTGAGATCCCTGTTAAAGAGCTGAGCCTTCCAGAATACACAGAGCACAGAGCTGTATGAGCCACAGTTGTTGCAAGAAAGGCTGGTCGTTTGAAAAGGGAATTGAGCAAAGACAATTTTACACACACATATAAAGGAAAATTGATAATTTTATCTAAAATAAGGCTCCACTTGGAATATGAGTGTAAAATTGCATTTGAAATCTCCCTTTGTGTAGATTCCAGTGAGATACAATGGGAAAGCAAATTTGCTAATTGCATATTATTTAGATGTTTCAGTTACTCCACTGGGAAATGAAGGCCTTTTACAAAATTTATTATCACTGCCAAGAAAAACTTTACAAAGGGATGTTTCACAGTCTGTGACAGGAATGACTATATATATTTTTTCCTAAAACAGATCATGTATCCATATCATGAGTATTATTTTTATGAAGAAAATTTCAGAGGAAAGCCACAAATCACCCCAAATTCTACCATCCAGAGTTAATATTTCCTAATACTGTTTGACATATTTACATAGATAGATAGATTGATTGATTGATATGTTGCTGCATCCATTAAAAAATAGACTATAAAATTAAGGCCAGTGGGCTGAGTAGCCAATGAAAGATCATGTTTATAAATAAGATTTATAGTTCTTCAAGATAGTTTAAAATAATCAGATGGAAGTTGCTAACAGGAGACTTAAAGAACTGTGAAACTTCAGACACATGTTACTTTACAATTTATGCCTTCCTTAAAACTAAGAGAAAGACGTCT
The DNA here is from genome assembly GCF_000151885.1 of Dipodomys ordii. Taxonomy (NCBI): domain Eukaryota; kingdom Metazoa; phylum Chordata; class Mammalia; order Rodentia; family Heteromyidae; genus Dipodomys; species Dipodomys ordii. The sequence goes on from NW_012267218.1 coordinate 35,083,569, forward strand.
GAACTAGTAAGTTAGAACAGCTTTTGATCACATGTTACTTTACACTTTATGCTTTCCTTAAAATAAAGAGAAAGACGTATGAACTAGTAAGTTAGATCAGCTTTTAATGACACTTTAGTTTTAGACTTCACAGGAAGATTCTATAGCATTTAACTTTTCTTAGAAGATGACCTAACCTAAGTGAAAAAAATTGACAGAAGTGTTGGTAATATATTTATTGTTTGAAGAGTTACATGTGGACATTAATTAGAAATTAACAAAAATAGTTTTAAAAATCATTTATAATTTTTACCATTTATAATTTTTTATAAAATACTTTTGAACATTTTATGCTTTCCTTAAGTTTTTTTTCCCTGCCTATTTTTCTTTACAGCATGATTGTAACATCAAATCATAATTGGTATTGCAGCTTCTCCAAAACCTTTCAATCTCGATTTCAATATCTGAACAAAAATTTTGTTAGGCAAAGAAAAAAAAAATCACATCTTCAAGTGTGGCTCACACTTGTCATCCTAGCTACCAAGGAGACTGAGATCTGAGGGTGAGAGTTAGAAGCTAGCTTAGCAGACAACCTGAGAGAGACGTATCTCAACTACAAAAAAGCCAGAAATGGAGCTATGTCTCAAGTGGTAGAGCACCAGCCTTGATTCCAAAAGCTCAGGAACAGTGCCCAGGCCCTAAGTTCAAGGTTCAGGATACACACACACACACACACACACACACACACACACACACACACCTTCAAATCTCTCCTTTCTTTCAGATTTCATGAACTAACATAATGAATAATAATTTCATTAAAACAATAATTCTGATAACAAAATATAATTCTGATATTTTATGATAAATATAAATAGATTGTATATGCAATTTTCCACTCTAGCTAGCAAGTACTTCCTTCTTTATTTTTCAGATCTCTTTTCTCTCTCTCTCTTCTCCTCATTGTCTTTTTCCTCTCTATATTTGCAGTGATATGTTGCACCCAGTTATTTTGCATCTTTAGATGCAACACAATTATGAGGTAAATTGCATATTTAGTTATAATATATTTAAATTCTAAAAATCCACTGGATCCAGTAAAACAAAATCTATTTTAGTCCTGGAGTGTATGACCTTCAGAATATCACATTCCTTTTTGAAAATAATTAATTGTATGTGACTCTAAACTTTCCCATCCTTCTCAACCTGTTCTTGATATTGTGCGCATATTTACAATATTAAGATTCATGCATTATTTATACATAGACACCTTTCCTGTTCTTTTGAAAACATATGCAGCCATTCAGAGAAATCTAATCAAGCTATTTATTAAGCTGACAATTTGAAAAGCTAAGAAGTTGTCATTAATGATTAGTTAAAAAACTACCTTTTGCTTAGGTTACAAATAAAAAATGATTTAAAACCTTGATAATTATAATCGTTATAAATGTATAGCATATATTTCAAATTTTTTAAACATTGGCCATATGCTGATAGCTCATTCCTGTAATCCTAGTTACTCAGGAAACTGAGATCTGGATCATCAAAATGCACAGCCAGTCTAGGAAAGAAATGTACTTGAGATCCTGTCTCCAATTAATCAGCAAACTACCAGGCTGGATGAATGGCTTAAGTGGTAGAGCACCAGCAAGCTTAACTGATGGGGAGACCTTGAATTCAAACCCCAATACTAGCAAAAAATGTTATGAATTTTAGAACTTAGAATTAAAGGATTTTTTGTTTGATTGTTGCCAAAATATGTTTGAACTATAACTTTAAAATCTGAGCAACGTTTTTAATTTCATGAAGTGCAATAATTGAATGCTTTATTTTTTATATTGCCAAAAGGAAAAGGGGAAGTAATTCCTGCATTATTTACAAGCTCTTTGCCAATACCATTGTTAATTTTGAACAAATGAAAAGTACCAACATAGCAGATTTCATCTTTTAGAACTTACTGCAACTCTACCATTTCACAATCAGCAAACTTCAGTCATGGTCATATTTTCTCTCTCCTCTTCAAGAGCCTGCTCACCAAATTGTAGAGTGGCAGATCTGAAATCTAGTGGGAACTGATGCGAGGAAGAGCATCACATTTACATTGTAATAGGCAAACACTGGAATGATTGAAGCTCATTCCTTTTCTATATCTTCTTAGTTCAAAAAATAACTTCAGGGCTTGAAGAGTGGCTCAAAGTGGTAGAGCACTTCATACAAAGAATCATCATGGTCTTAGTTTGACTTTTAAATTCATTTTAAAATATGATATATACATACTGTGGGATATTATTCTTCCATTTGTGTTCATTTGTGGAATCTAGACATAAAATAGGGAGGACGATAATAACAATAATAATGAAACTTTCATGCCAAAGGGGAGGAATCAATAGGAGAGGGAGGAGGAAAGGAAAGGATATTTGGGGTGAAGAGGATTGAAGTACATACATTGCATGTAATCAAACCCACCAAACACTGAAAATATAACTTAGGGGTGATCCAACTATACACATGTTTGCGATTATCACAATAAAACCCTTTCTTAAAAACAAAAACAAAAAGCATCAGCTCTCTGTTTTCATGGTTCTCTTTGTTTTGTTCTACTACATGACGAATTTAAAGCAAGTGTGTCATTTGTCAATTCTTTTTGTGAAATGATGGTATTTCTGTGACATTCACTTGGCCGTTTTATTTTAAAGTAGCACTAAGTTGTCATACAGCAAGTTGTACAATGCTGCCTGCAACCTTTTCTAGACCAAGATAGGATATAAATACACATTTAAGAAAATGGCACAATAATGCAGATAGCTCTGCACAATATATTGCCATTTTATATTATTTAATTATACTACATTTTATCTCATAAATAAAATATAAGTAGCTGTACCAATATCTTTTTAGTTCATACATTTTTAATAAACATTCTAAATACTGCAGTCACTATTGGGTTATGTAATTGGATGTATCTAAAATAGTCTCCCAAATCAAAAACAAGTTTGGAATGCAGTAAAGAGCTGTTCTATCCAGAAATTTGACATAGTTAGCTATTCATTCCAGCCTAGGATCATGTTTCTTATTTTTCTCTTCTGTTATTAATTACATCTCAGGGATGCGGAGAACAGTGGTTTTGGCATTGAATAGTGTCTTCAATCTGTCAGGTTTACCTTTGAATCTGCTCTAAGTCAGTCCCAGGCCGGCTGCAAACTGTTCTTTTATCTGTGGTATCAGGACTAAGAGGACATCACCAAGCCCATTTATCAAATTGATAGGATTGATAGGATTCACTGATGTATCATTTCAAAACTAATACGTTGCCTCTTGGTTTTTTAGCAAGGTAGCTTTCATTTTTATAATTGTCAGAGTGATACAGTAATATACCTGCCCCTAAAGAGCAGGTATAGCAAATGTATGCTCAGCTGTTTAAGTTCTTACCTGGTTTTTCTAGGTGAGGAGGACCTTGAGAGGAAAGTTATACATTGCTTGTTGTACCCAGAGACTAATGGGGTAAATTTGCAGCAGTTAGTTACTTCGATTTTTCTTACTTGGGTTCCAAGGAAACTGTTATTCAAATATCTCATTTTCCGGATCCAGTGTGGTCTGTGGCTAATAATACAAAGTCACCATTTTATAGAAAGGTTTCTTGGCTCATGACTCTGGAAACCCACGTCTGGTGACAGCCTTTTGCTGGCAGAATCCTAAGGTGGTACACAGCATCATATGGCGCAAGAGATGCTGGGTTGGAGAAAATGATTTTACAGTCTTTGGATCCAGTGGTCCTTTCTCGGTTCACTTCCCCTTGATATGCCTCCCTGTGCACTCTGTATATAAGTGCTTTGGTCTGTTCTCACTAAGCTATTGTATTCATCTGTGAAGCTCTACCCTGATGACTTTATCTAATCTGGATCATTCCTAAAGACCTCACTTCTAAACACTAGGATTAGATTAAGTTTCTACCTTCTCAATACCTCACAAAGGGGATTAAAATTCAAAGCGACTTTCATTCACACCATAGCAGCTAGCATAGAGCTTCCCACAATGGTTTACAACATCCAATGCAAGGTTAAAATGTGAAAAATCAGCATGTCCTGGAAGATTTGGAACAGGGAAATTCTCAGCTCTGATCACAGTGTTGTCACCTCCCAGCCTTCCCACTCTGACGTTAAAGGTCTGGATCACAGGCTTGCTCTGACCACCCACAGCCCTTTATCACTCACACCTGCCTCAGTCCCCAGCTGTCTCCACCATCATTCCCAGCCTGAGTCCCAGGCCTGTTCATTTTGATTCTGTCCTCTCAAATTGTATGCTTCATTGGCTATGCTCCTTGGGTGAGCTCACACTCTACTTCTACTGCTGATCAGAGCACCCAGAATCCAGCCCTACTGACTACATTATCAATTCTTGACCCACTTTTTGACATTTCTTTCATTCATCCTTTTGGGAATCCTTACTATTTCTCTATAACCCTGTTGGGCAATAGAAATAGGATGTGAGTCACATATATTACTAAAATGTCTGCCATATTTAATAGTAAAAGAGGCAACATAGATTTTTGTATTTTATTTAATCCAATATATCTGCAATATTCACCTTTCATTAGTACAAAGAAAAGCATTTAAGGAGATATTCTGTTTTGCAATTTTTTACACTAAGTTTGAAATCCAATATAGTAGTTGACACAGAAAGTCTCATTTGGGACCACGCCACTTTGAGTGCTCAGCAGCCTCTTGTAACTTGTTACCAGGGTATTGCACAACACAGGCCTCATCTTTTCCTACTATCTTCAACTCCTGCCTACCCCTGACCATTTCAGTCTCAGGAAGACCTCAGGACTTACTCTCCAAAGAAAAATCAAGGCAACTTAACTCAAGTGACATTTTTGTTGTTGTTGATCGGGGGCTTGATCTCTGGGCCTGAGTGCTATCCTTGAGTTCTTCAGCTCAAGGTGAGTGCTCTACCACTTGAGCCACAGTGCCACTTTTGGTTTTCTGGTGGCTAATTGGAGATCAGAGTCTCATGGACTATTCCTGCCTGGGCTGGCTTTGAACTGTGATCTCAGATCTCAGCCTCCTGAGTAGCTAGGATTACAGATGTGAGCCACCAGTGCCCAGCAGCTCAGGACACTTTTAGCTTAACACGTATCTATTGCCACTCCCATACCTTCCCCCAAAGTCTCGCCCATCTCTTTTCTTCTCCATTCTTTGAAAAGACATTGGATCTTGTCCTGCCTTCTCTGAGATCTTGCTGAACCAATTATCTTCTCTCTCCAGAATCCTCATCCATCTTTCTACCAGCGTCCCCAGATTTTGCTCACCCTAAGAGTTTGCATGTGCTGCTGCTTCACAATCATCTCTATTCTTTGAGCTTGCACAACCTCCCCCAACCACTTACATGGGGCTTCCACCCCCATGACTCCCAACACCACCCTCGGCCAAACTGTGAATGACCTTCCAGCTGCAAATACACTGGTCTTCCTTTTCTTGGCTCTCATCCCTCTCCCCCCCAACCCCCCCCCCTGCTCTCTCCAGAATACCACTTGGTAGCTTTTGCTTTTCTTCTGGGAACTCCCATCACCATAGATGCTGTGCCCTTAGACACTGCAGTTGCCCACCCCCTTTTTTCTATAGTTCCACTTATTCTTTTCTATGACTTGATCCTAAATGGCACCCCTTGCCCTCCCTTGGCTTCAATCGTTATTTCTACCCAGAATACACCGAACTCTAAACATTCTCCTGTTTACCAAATTTCAGCCTACATTTCCAAATGGTCTGCTGTGCTTACTCTTCCGAATGTCACTGTGTAATTGATATGATTGGCTTTAACTCAAGTCCACTGAGTTAAAAGACTTAAAAGAGTCACTTAACCTCACAGAATTTTGAAAAAAAGGGGATTTCTGTTTAATTGGCAGTCTGTCTCCTTGGTGACTCCTATCTTGCCCCTGCCACAGGCTATGTTACAGTGGCCTGCTTTCAAGGCTCATGTCAGAATCTGGAGGTTGAAACACAAGTGCCATCTTCCCCCCAAGCCAGTTCATCCTCAGCTTGCTATTTTTGTCACTGATGCTCATATCTCAATCATCCAGCTTTGAAATGTTGCTTCTACCCATAATTAACTCTTCCTCCTTTCTCCCACAGCTAATTAGTCATCATTCTTGTCAACTAACCCTTCATAATATTTCCTTTTATCCACCTCATCTCCTTAACAAATTGTTCCCTACATTTACAAACTACCCCACATCCTCTTCCTTTATCCACCCCTAGGCATGCTTGGTCCTCACTTTAAAAGTTTGCCACCTCCCACATCACAAGATATTCTGACACTGAGTCAGAGTTTATTTAAATGAACACACAGTTATCTCAGCTAGGCCTTAAGTTTCTTAAGAGAAGGAACAAGGTTTGTGATTGCTTGATTCCTGGCCTTACTAGGTAACCAGTGATCAACTATTGATAATTCCTTTGTTTTCACTTCAAGAAAAAAAATTCCTACACGCTAGTGGCTCATGTCTGCAATCCTAGCTACTCAAGAAGCTGAGATCTGAGAATCGCAGTTCAAAGTCACTCCAGGCAGGAAAGGCCACGAGACTCGGATCTCCAATTAACTACTGGAAAACTGGAAGTGGAGCTGTAGTTCTAAGTGGTAGAGTGCTAGCCTTGAGTGAAAAAGCTCAAGGATAGCAGCCAGGCTCTATTCAACATACCACATGAGACAGACAACTATTTTCTTTGGGGAAAAGCAACCAATTTAGGAGTGCTTTCTGGTTCTTCGTAATACCTACTCAGGATACAATTTTCTTAATTTTTAGCTTCCTCACCTATCACTTGGACCTAATGGAGTTTAGTGTGGGGTTTAAATGTGATCATGTACGAAGTGCTTTGAACATTTAAGAATTGAGGGTAAATGGGTATCTGTCACAAACTACCTAGAATCCACTGGCCATTGTTTTAAAATCATTCTTTTGTTAATCTAAGTAGAAATCTTCCTCAGTCTGTGCAACTGGACTGATAGAACTGTTAGGAGATAACGCTACACAAAACTAATGTGACTTACTGCTCTGTCCACAGACTACCCAAGACAGCCCAGACCAGATGCAAGTCATTCTGTTATTCTTAGCTTCTGTCTCTTTCTTCCTTTCTTCTTTTCTTCCTTCCTTTCTTTCTTTCTTTTCTTTTTTCTTTCCCTCCTTTCTTTCTTTCTTTTTTCTTTCCTTTCTTTCTCTTTCCCTCCTTCTTCCTTCCTTTCTCTTTCTTTCTTTCCTTCCTTTCCTCCCTTCTTTCTTCCCTTCTATATTTCTTTCCTTGCTTCCTCCCTCCCTCACTACCTCCCTCCTTCCTTCCTTTCTTCTTTCTTTTTCCCTTCCATTCTTCCTTCCTTCTGTCCTTCCTTCCTCCCTCCCTCCCTCTCTCTTTCCTCCCTCCCTCTCTCCTTCCTTCCTTCCTTCCTTCCTTCCTTTTGTGGTAGATACTGCTGCTCTAAAAAGTTAACCTAGGATTGGCTTGTTGCCTCTGTATCTTCCCCCTACATTCAGCCCCAAGAGGGACCAGGCTTCCGTGGGGCTCCTCCCACTTCTCTTGGGCCAGTGGATAGGGAGTAAATTCCTTTTCCAGTGTCATAATGGGAGGTCATCATGAGCCCATTGTTGAGTCCCTTGCTTCTCAGCCCCTGAATTGTACCAAGCCAGCATGAGGAGGGTTAGCACCTAGCTCCAGCCCTATTCCACGTCACCTCTTTAGCCTGGGACTGTCACTAGGGTACAAGGTTGGAAGGTTGCCATGGTAACCATAGAAGGTTACCATTCTTAATTCACAAACACAAAATGTTCCACAATCTATAACTTTTAGAGCATCAGCATGCTACCTAAGTGGAAACATCCATATGGTGATATTCTGTTTTATGCATAAAATTACTTTTAAAATATTGTCTCAAATTACCTTCCTATGTGTATAAGATGTATTTAAAACAGAAGTGAGTTTCAGGTTTAGCACGGGAGTCCAGTTTCCAAGATATATTCTTCTGTAGATGTAAATAAGCCAGAATCCCCCCCAAAAAATCTAGAATCCAAACAGTGTTCTAGAATGCAAAGCATGTTTGTTCCCACACATTTTGGACAAGAGATTCTCAGCCTGCACTGGTCTTTCAGCAGTTGCATTCAGATGAATGATAGGAGCTGTGTCCTGCTCCCCCTACCTGATCACCTCCATTTGCCTCACCCCGTGCAAGTGACTGGAATCTAATCTTGTAAACCAGATGTCTTCCAGTACTGTGCACAGGAAATTACAGTCTAAGCTACTGCGGTTTACATCTGGTTATGACATGGGACATTTTTTTCTGATTTTTTTCTTCCTGATTGACAATAACATTTTCTCTTCCTGATTGAAAATAACAGTGTGTAAAGACCATTTGTCATTTGCCAAATTAAAGAATACATTTGCAGTTGGGCACTGGTGGTTCACGCCTGTACTCCTAGCTACTCAGGAGGCTGAGATCTGAGGATCGTGGTTCAAAGCCAGCCCAGGCAGGAAACTCTGTGAGACTCTTATCTCCAATAAACTACTCAAAAAAAAAAGCCAGAAGTGGCACTGTGGTTCAAGTGGTAGAGCACTCAGCTTGAGCAAAAGAAGCTCAGGATAGTGCCCATGCCCAGAGTTCAAGCCCCAGGACTGGCTAGAAAAAAAAAGTTTGCAGAGCTTTGTCAGCAAGCCTCATGTGCTTTTCTTTTTTTTTTTTTTTAGCAACTGAAATATTCAAAATATTTCCATTCTATACCACGTGTGAAACACTATAGTATTGTTTATTTATTTATTTATTTTTGTTGTTAGTAATGGGGCTTGAACTCAGGGCTTAGGCACCATATTTATGTATTGATTCATGGGACTGGGATTCCAGGTTTCACACTTGCTAGGTAGCTGCCATATCATTTGAGCTATGCTCTTGCATCTGGCCTTATTCTTTTGAACACAGCTATAGGCTGAAAAAAGATGATGTAAATGTAATGTCAATTTTCAGACTTGCAGTCCAGATTTTTTTCAGTCATAGAATTTAAGTAAACAAGTCATGCTGTCCAAAAGTTGAATGCAAATGTCAGCCCCAGGATTTGTTGACGCTGCAGCTCAGGTCTGCTGGGGTTTAGGAGGTGGGTGATGTCTTCATCCCAATGTGTACGGTATGGATTGTATCATATGCATCTGTGAAGCTGGTGTCTCACAGATTGACTTCATACTTCCAAAGGCACCACTCTCTCTGCAAAAATAAAAGCTGCCCTTCTGAGCAGCAGGGGTGCTGATGTATGAATCTACATACAGGCTGCCACTGAGAAAGTTGTCACCAGGATAGCAGGGTGCACACGTAATCCCTATTCTCCAAAAGAAGAGCACAGGGGCTTCACATAGTCCTCTGTATTGAATTCGCCTAATTCCAGCCACTGTATAGATGCTGTAGCCCACAGCAATGCCTCTGTAGCACTGCTGTCCACGGAGTCTTATCTGTGAATGTGGAGAAGTATCCTCCATCTTTCCCAAAGGAAATTGCTGCTATAGGCATCTGTCCACTGCTTTGTGTTTAGCAGTCTCAGTGCCTGGTGGGAGCCCGCAGCCCCAACAGCTGGGCAGATGACCAGCAGCTCATTCTAGCACAAGCAGGGTTCATGAGGTGTGTGTATGTGTCCTCTTCCACAGCTATTGACCTGCTGTACTGGCGGGACATCAAGCAGACGGGGATTGTGTTTGGGAGCTTCCTGCTGCTGCTCTTCTCTCTGACCCAGTTCAGCGTGGTGAGCGTCATCGCCTACCTGGCCCTGGCTGCGCTCTCGGCCACCATCAGCTTCCGTATCTACAAGTCTGTTTTACAAGCTGTACAGAAAACCGATGAAGGCCACCCTTTCAAGTGAGTGCCCCATCCCTGCCTGCCTGCCTGCCTGCCTGCCTGCCCTAGGCTCTTCCCTAGCCCACAGATACACCTGAGGGTATTTTTCTGGAATCCTGAAGACCTCCTAGAGGCTCCCCCCAACACTTGCCATTAGTATCTAACAGTGCTGGTAGATTTCTGTGACAAAAATCAAATCACCATCCTAATATTTCTCCCTGGATTGAGTTTTTATAATTCATTATGAATAGTAATCATCATCCCTCATCTGTATATAATGTTGTATAATTTGTAGAGTATTCCAACAATTGCTTAATCCAACCAATGCTATAAAGGAAGGCAGGGAGGCATTGTAGTCTCAATGTACCAATGGGAAACTCAAGTTCCAGGAAGTTACAATACATACATAAGGTCCTGTAGCCAGGACCTAGTGTGGAGTCTTGGACTATTATTTCCATGCCATCTCTGGAAATTTAACACTGCAGGATCAAGCTTAATGAACAGTTTCATTCTGTGCCCTTCCTTCTCTGCATTTTCATGTGGGGAAATCTGTTTAGAATGGATATTGAAGCAAAGAATTTCTTTTAAGGGGCAGTCCACTAAGAGGATACATATAGTATGTCAGAGAGCAATGGCAGCCTGGCCAGCTACCTCCTCCTAGTTCCCCCAGTTTATCCTCCATCTCCAGATGGTAAACCTGGGTACTTGCAACACCTACTGCCAGTGTCAGCCCTCCCCCCTGCTCACTAGCTCCCCTGAGATCCGTGCAGGCCCATTGCATGACCTTATCTTTTGACACCGAGGGACAGTTCTGAGTCCTGGATGAGGTAGGTAGCCAATGCTGCAGAGTACTTTCTAGGCCAGCCCTGGAAAGTTCACCAGTGCCACCACTGCATCCACCCTAGCTCTGCTTCATTAGTCAGCTGACTCAAAGCATGACTGTTTATGAGATGACTGTTATAAAGATGACTGTTTATGAGACTTTGTGGACAAAGAGGTAAAAGCTACACATCAGACCTTCCTTCCCAGCCTCTGGGTCCTGACCTCGATGTGGAATACAGGTATAGTCTGGGCTTTCTTGCCTTAGGGATGTACCAGTCCTTCTAATGCTGTTAATGGGTCATCTGGGATATACAGTAACTTGTCTACGTAAGTTCCCCTCTCACAGGCTAGGAGAGAGGAGACATGGAGTCTTCTCACTTCTAATAAGGCATGCACAAACATTTACCTTTAATGTTCCTAGCCTATATGACCTGTGACCTATCCCTATCTTTATTCATCCCCCCTGGCCTCTGCCCTTAGCCATTTGAGGTCCCACTATCCCTGTGACAGTGTTTCTGCTACACTCTTATCCTTCAAGGCTGAAACATGACATGGGGGACTTTTCTATTACACCGCTCATTTCTTCTAATACCTAGTAAAAGGAACAAGAGTGTATCTATAATGAGCTCAAGTACTTTATCGTTCTTTAGGAGACAAATTTAAAATATCAAGCTTGCTTTTGGTAAAGTCATTTTTATTAGCAAAAGAAATGTCTGACTTGGTATATTATTTCATCAGAATGCACTATTTAGGAAAATTGATCATTTTGTATTTTCTCTAAAGAAGAGAAAAGTCATACCATTTAAAACAAATTCCCTCATTTAGTCAGTTCAGGTGACATTGAAAAAGTACCATAAACTAGATGACTTAAAGAACAGAAGTGTAGGTGGGTGTCAGCGACTCACGCCTGTAATCCTAGCTACTCAGGAAGTTGAGATCTGAGGATCTGCCAGTCTGGGCAACAAAGTCTATTGAGACTCTTATTTCCAATTAACCACTCCAAAAAAGCCAGAAGTGGAGAGAGCCTTGTTGAAAACAAACCTTACAACTTTGGCAGGGGGTGGGGGAGTGCAGCAGGGAGGGAGGAGTTGGGGTGGTGGGGAGGGAAGGGATGTTAGGGGTACAACAAAGAAGGAGGTAACAATGCTCATTAGGAAATGTACTCATTACCTTGCTCATGTAACTGCAACCCCTCTGTACAGTATTTTTACAATAAAAATATATACAAAAAAAGCTCAGAGACAATGCCCAGCCCTAAGTCTAAGCTCCAAGAACCAACACCCCCCACCCCCTCCCCGCCCAGTTAATAGAAACTTATTCCTCCCTGTTGCGCTCTGGGATCCCTTTTATAAGACCACTAATCTCAGCCCAAGTGTTCTATCCCCTTAACCTAGTCAACTCCAAAGGCACTGACTCATCATTGAAGGGACAAGGCATTCTGTCTTAACACTTCCTACAGCTTAAGCCAAATGCTGCCTACTCTTTCATCACAATTCCTAGAGCCCTTTAAGCTCTCTTAAGTATTCTGTAGAACAGAGCAGGCAAGATGAGGGAGGCTGGCCCTTGGTGGAGGAGCATGACCAAGGAAAAGGAATACATTAGATGATTTCACCTATTTTTATCTTATATACAAATATATTGTAATTTGTGCATTTTCTTGCCTGTGAGTCTAATTTAACTGCTTGAGCAAATAGAAAATGCCTTTACTAAAACCGCCATCCCCTAGAACCAAGGAATATTTTCACTGGTGCAGATCATTTGGGTTTTCTTTGCTCTCTGGATAAACCTGGAAGTTCTAGAATTTAAACAAGAATTCTTAGATGTCTGGTGAGGAACAATGACTAGCAGCTAGAATTTGCAAATAGTTCAACAGCTTAAAGATATTCATCCCTATGCACTCATGAGTGGACAATTGAAATGAACAAGTTTCTTTTGCACTGGTTTTTCTCTGTGCTCTCAGATTCCTCTGTAATGCTGCCTTTGGTGGAAGGAAAGAATTGCAATATCCCAAGTTCCCAATGCACTAGAAGTAGGCATGTGTGGTACCCTGCACCCTGCTGCCATAATCCAGGAGACAAGCTATTCATTGTCCCTGGAGCATTGCTTGGCGCCCGCGTACAGCCCTCTAATGCATCTCTGGGGATGATCTGTTGACAGGACTTACCTGGAGCTTGAGATCACCCTGTCCCAGGAGCAGGTCCAGAAGTACACAGACTGCCTGCAGCTGTATGTGAACAGCACGCTGAAAGAACTCCGAAGGCTCTTCCTTGTCCAGGACCTGGTGGATTCCTTAAAAGTATGGTTATTTAAGCCCTTTGCATGGCAATCCTGGGTTGCTTTCCCTAAAGGAAGAATATTGTAAACTGCCACATCACAGAGATTACAAAGCAAGTGTTGATTATAGTCTACTCAGAAATCATCTAGTTATATGCATCACAAAGTTCATACAGTCCAATCTCTTATTTTACAGACAACAAAACTGTATCCCAGAGAGGTTAAGATACTTACCCGAGGCCCAGTAGTCATTGGTAGGCCTTGGACCAAATCCACGTTACACAGTAACTATTTTTATCATTTTTACAGCACACTGTGGTATCTTTCCTTAACCATTTTCAATTCCTCAGCCAATTCGCCAAGATTTTAAAATAGAAATCTAGTCAGGGAAATGTGAAAATTTTGCACACTTCCTCATTGAAAGAAACTCTGAATCACCTAAAATAGTAAGTCCTCTAGATGTCTTTAGGCTGAGACACCTGTTTGCTTACAGTGCTGAGAATGAAACTCAGAGCCTTGTGTGTGGTAAGCAGATCCAGTCACTAAGGCAGAGCTGTCTGGAGGGCAGGAGTGTGCCCATCCCAGCATGAAGTGAGGATCCAGACCACCCAGGCCTTCATCCTGGTACTTTCACTGAATCCACCGGATAGTTTTGAGCAGAATGTTTGAGCCTCACTTCAAGTTACATGTGAAATTCAAGTAGGTGAATCCTGACTCAGCAAGGCCATGATCAGAGTGTAGGGTGAGGGTAAAGGGCAGGGAGGGTTGGGGGTACTGGTTGTGAGAATGTTCCTGCTCTCTAGGAGCTCTGTACCAGAGACTGCCTGGTAAGTGTTCCTGGAAGAACAGAGGAAAGACTAAGCGATGTGGTCTTGATCTACAAGAAACTTCACTAGAATAAGAACTCACTATATCATAACTTAGCTAGAGTGATAATAACTACGTGCTGTGGTGTTCTTAAGGTAATGTTTCTATTCGTAAAATGTAAAAAATTATGGAGCAGGAGTCAGCCACCTTTATTTGTAAAAGGCTAGAGAAGAAATATTTGGGTCTTAACTTCAGAGCATCTCTACTCAACTTTGGCAATGAAGCACAAAGCAACAAAAACAGCATCTGTCAATGAAGGATTGTGACTGTGTCCCAATCAAACTTTACTGATGAACACTAAAAACGGAATTCAACATCATTACACATGTCACAAAACATTTTTTATTTTATTTGACTTTAGAAATGTAATAATTATTCTCAGTTCTTGGGACTATACAAAATTAAATCAAGGATAATTTGCAGGCCATATGCCCTACCCCACGTACACACCCAGGCCTAGACTATTATATCATCAGCCCCTCAAATCTTACATAACATGATTCCAAAAAATCCAAGAGAACTAGAGAAGATTCTCTTTCTATGATTCCATAATGGTCTTTAAACTCCTTAATGCTCTTTCATTTCCTATGAAAATTGTTTTACTGAAATGCATTTCCTACTGTATTTTACTCTAATCTTTAAAAAAATCTAATTAAAATTCTAATTAGAAAAAAATGAATAGGTAATGCTAACTAGAAAAAATAATTAGATCCCAATCTAAAACAAAAGACAATGACATGGGACTCTTATCTGTCAGGAATGCTTTTAGGAGCCCTAACCATCCTTTCCTCCTTTAGTTTGCAGTCCTGATGTGGCTTCTGACTTATGTTGGCGCTCTCTTCAATGGCCTGACCCTGCTGCTCATGGGTAAGAACAGACTGGGGAGGGGGCGGGACCATGCCTTCTTTAATTTTCTCTGAGAGAATATGCTTCCCAAGCTATTATATGTAAGCTTGCTTTGATATATTCCTAGGAATGAATGCTGGATATCCTGGAATATAGATCATTTCCCCTACCATCATAGCTCAATTAAACAATATACTATATTAAATATATTATATATATGATTAATAGTAAACTTTTAAGTCTAAAGGCATTTTTTTCCCTGTGAATCACATCTGATTTTATGTGCTTCTACTATGTATCAGTTTGCAGTTATGGGAAGAGATTTATTTTCATCTCAGTTGGGGACCAAACACCTTCATTCTAGGACTACTAGCACAGTATCTGTGGAGAACTCAACATTCTTTTGTTTTTCTCACATACATCCCCATCATCTTTTACTAAAGTGCTACTTATTCCAGCAATATTATGATATTGCAACATTACACTGAATGTGTCTGTAAGCTGACTCTTGTTGGCGACTCTCAGAGTTTTAATTCTGTGTTTTTTTTTCCCTCATAGCTGTGGTTTCAATGTTCACTCTACCTGTAGTCTACGTTAAGCACCAGGTAAGTTCTGTGCATGTCAGGCATTCTTGCTCTACTTTGACCTCATCGTGTTTGGCTGTACTCATGATTTCTTTCTCTTCCTAGGCACAGATTGACCAATATCTGGGACTTGTGAGGACCCACATAAATGCTGTGGTGGCAAAGTAAGTTTCACAGTGCAATTCATGAAAAGGAGTCACACAAATGGATTAGTCACATGTTATAACAAGATGGTAAACTAATAGTTTGATTTACATCCATTTCTCTCTGTGTCATACTAGGTCAGAAGGTAAGTATAAATTTCAAAATTCTTAATTCTTGAATGACTTGTTTCAGATGTCATAATGAGTGAGCTTTAATGAATGAATAATATTAAGCCTTACTTCAGGACCAGCCCATATCCAAGATAAGGTGTAAGGGAAAACTAGTTTAGAAAAAGTAAGTAAACAATAAGTTGAAATAGAAAAAAAAATACTAGTTTAGCAAACAATTTCAGTTTTTAAACAATAACACCAGTTTTTAAAGCATTAAGATACTTCTGAACTGCAAAATGACTAAAATTTATGTCACCTAAATATTTTAATTACATTATTTAATTCCACAAATATTTGTTTGTTGAACTGATACTAGTGCTTTTTAAACCTGAGTATTTAGCAGACCATATTTTTTGAGCTACCTAATATATTAGGAGGTAAACACTTCAGTTTAAAAAAATCTTTAGCTAATATGCTCATCTAATTTAGTTATTTCCCCTCAATTTTCACTTGGTATTTTTAGGCTTGTTGCCACCTACCATGGTAGTTTTTTTGTTGTTAATATTACTCAAGGTTTTGCTTTGAACAACAGTTGAACTCATCTTCACCTACAAATACATGCCATCAAAGGACTAGACTTTGTCAGCATAAACTCATCTAGTAACCAGATAATTATGTGGCTGGACCTAGCTGGTGAACAAATATACAGAGAGGGAGTTTAAATGCTCAAAAATGTATAACAAACACAAAATCCAAAAGATAAACACTTCAAAGTTCTTCTGCTAGGAGGTTGCTGTACTCTCCTGAAATGTATACAAAGTTGATCCTTACGTTTTTCCTTGTAAGTTATTTCAAAAATGCTTAAAATTATGAGCTTGGACCCAAGTATAATCAACACCTAATGATTACACAAATAAAGAATATTTATATTAAGAAATATCAGCATGGTGTAGAATAAAATTTGGTAGGACCCAAGTCTGGAACATTGTTCAAAAACAGAAATCCTAAAACCCAGCAGACCGAAAGAAGTAAAATTTCTAGCCTTGTTGAGGGAGCATCAATTCTATGCACGCCTAACAGATATTTTCTTATATGTCCATGGATTTCAGTTTTCTTTTTTTTTATTATTTTATTTTATTTGTGAACATACTGTACAGAGGGGTTACAATTACATGGGCAGGATAATTCATACATTTCTTACCAAGCATTGCAGCCTCCTCCTTTGTTTACCCTTCACCTCCCTTCCCAGCCTCCCTCCTCCCCCCCACCCAATCCTTCCCCTCCTCCCCCCCCACCGACATTGTAAAGTTTTTGACATGACAATTTGTACTTCTCATTGTTGCAACAGGTCCACCTGAATCCTTAAACAACTTGTTTTTCCCCATCTCCTCCACAAGTTATACTGACATCAAATATAGTGAAAGCGGGGCTTATACTGTGGGGGAGGGACATACAAAGCAACAAAGAGATAATCTTATAAATGCGTTAGAAACACATGCATGAAAGAAAAAAAAAAACATTAAGCAGTCTTCTTGCAGTTCCACAGCCAGAACCTCTTTTTCATCCAATCCTTGCTTTCTTGATGAATGGCCTTATCATTCACCTGGCTTCTCAGACCAAAACCAATCTTTTTAATTTTGTTTTCTCTTCCCCTTGTCCATGCTTTCAATCCATCAACAAGCTGGCCCCATCTCCAAACTAGATCCCAAACTTGTCACCTGCTGTTTTCATGTCTAACACATCACCCTGACCATGCTCATCTGGCACTGGAATCCCTCTATAATTGCTTTCTCTAATTTCCCCATTTTTTTAAACACTCACCATCACTATCTATTTTCCAATGGCTTGCCATTACATGGGAGAGAATCTAAACCCCTTACCATAGCCCACAAGTTCTAATACCATCCAGTGACTACCTACCTAACAGGCCTGTCCCCTCCACACACTGAGCCCACCAGCCTCTACTCTTCTTGCCCCTCACCTCCAGATCTTTGTGTAGTGACTCCTGCCTGCCCTCTAGGCATCTATTTCCCAGATCAGTGGATTTAAAGTAAGCACTACTCACTTTACCATACTGCCCCTAACTTTCAATCACACTGCCTTCCTCTGTTTTATACCATTTGTCACCATGTGTACTTTTCTTGTCTGTTTCTCTCTACTTAATTGTTACAAGAATAAAAACTCTGTGAAAGCAAGTACCTTCTCCCCTGGGTTAAACCTGGAATTCTAGAACGTGGAAGGGTGCCCAGCCCAGAGGATTAAAATCTACCTGGTGGACTCATATACTTTCAAATTCGAAAGTGCAAGCCCATCCTACAGTAATGCAACCATAGTGTGAGCATTGCAGAATGTTAGGAGCTATGGCAATATCTAATCTGTACCCACATGTTAAAGATGAGTCTGTAAGCCCAAAAATGTTCATTTACTGAATGAATAGTATACTTTAGTCTAAGACAATTTTCTTAATTCCAGTTCTAGGGCAGTTGGACCACACATAGGTTTGTGTGGGATTATTTGATTATCTTATTTGTTATAGTATTAGGCACGTTGTACTGTCATACAATCACTCAGCATGTATACTCAGCTGGAGCTCTTCTACTTGAGCTAGCATCCAGCCCTCTTTTTGCTGGTCACTTTGGAGACAAAGTCTCACCTACCTTACTTTCAGTGCTGGCTTTAGTCCATAAATTCTAGGACTCAGCATCATGAGTTGCTAGGACTACAGGCATAAGCTACCAGAGCCTAATGCGAACATAGGCATAAACTTGTTTATTTTGGTTTAATCCAGAACCAACTCTGTATATGCTACTTTTCCTGGTTACTGTACTTTTGGTCTCTTGTAGAAATGCCCCAAATTACATGATCAGTGGCACCTTTGTTATATCTTAGCTTCTAGAGTCTCCCTGCAAAAAGTTGATATAGTTATCTACCTAAAAAGTTATAGCCTAAAGAACACAATATTCTTGAGTCATTCATTATTCAATTTTCACTTGTTTTTTATTGCCTGGTAGAAGAGTTTTTAGACACACACTTAAAACTATAACACCAGTGGGGTGTTGGTTACTCACACTTTAATCCTAGCTGCTCTGAAGGCTGATATTGAAAGACAGTGATTTGAAACCAGTCCAGGCAGAAAATTCTGTGAAACTCTTACCTCCAATTAACCAGCAAAAAAAAGCCATTGCTCAATTGATAGAGTGCAGCCAATCAAGAGGATGAAGCCCTGAATTCAAGCCCCAGCATTTGCACAAAACAAACAAAAGAATTATAATGGCTTTTAGCATATCAAACTATTTGATCACTTGGCTAATGAGTGCAACATAATGAATGCATAAAATGATCTCACTGGTAACCTCTTTATCATTCTCTTTTTAGAATTCAGGCTAAAATCCCAGGAGCCAAAAGGCACATTGAGTAAATGGACATCCCAGCAAGAAGAGAATACAAACAGGGATGTCTGCTGTGGTAACCACTCTCTTTTGACTCGTTACTGCAAATCGATCATTTTTCCCTCCCAGTTACCATACTCTTAGAGGCAAACCTTAAAACAGCTGTTTTTAGGCTGTTCTGTACTCTTAGAATATTTGAGTCACTTGTGTCAAGCACTAAAGTATAGAGAAAAGTGTATTAGATGTGGTTTTTAATTTTGTGTTGCTAAAAAACAAAAAAGTGCATGATGGTGAGAGCCCATGTTATCTTTTCTTCTATGGTGTTCTCTTCCTCTTCCTCTCCCTCCTCCTCCTCTTCCTCTCTGCAGTGCTTCTGTAGCTTCTAACCTGCAGCTAGTCCTCTCCTGCCCAGTGAGCTGACGCAATAGTGGAAATCGCTTATATGTCCTTGGGTTGCTGGTTGGATTAATCTTTAATAACACTATATAGAATTGTAGACTGATGTTTTAGCATTTTTCCAACACATACAACATAAAAAATATAATTTAAAAAGCAGTTGATGGTAATCAGTTTTGTATAACTTAATTAAATGAATACACCCCAACATGAACACACAGTCCTTTTGTTGTATGGGATGGACGGGCTGATTTACATGTATGGTCACTCAAAAGTTACCAGCATGTTAACTTTATTACAATTTGTATTACTTTCTCTGTAGTTCCTAATGGACTTAATTATGGACTCTGGATATTTGCACTTATGTACTTGATACTGAATGCATAAATAAATGTTACTAAATGTAGAAAGTTTCTTCCTGTCTTGTCCTGATCTTACTAGAAAATGCAAAAGTGTTTACCCTGCTTCTTTTCTCCATAAGGCTTAACCCCAGATTGTTCTTATAACTTATTTGAGTTAATAATAGAAGCCACTAAAGAGTAGTAGAAAAACAATTCTTATTGTTCGTTCAATAGTTGATGCTGATATTTCAGTTTATAAAAGCTAGAGAGTGATGTAAATCTGTACATCAACTTTTAGTAACCATGTGCCACACAACACGGGCATAGAACAGTTGTCATTGTCCTCTGCTGGCTCTTTTGGTAATGATTTATTGAGCCACTGCTGTTGAGCAGTGATAGGACTGTGAATCAGAAAAGTAATAGTTCCTGCCTTTTCCATACCAAGTCTTCTATGAACATACTCTGCTTTTATAGAAGTACAATTGCACATTTATTTTACTGTGATACTCAAGAGACAAAGATGAATAGGTGGAAGAGAATGAAAGAGCAGCAATGGGAGGAGAAAAATGAGCAGAAGAGAAAAGGAATTGTTCACTTGTATATGCTGCCATTGACCAATTTTGGCCTCAGTAAGTATCTAAGGAGTCAAGAGAAGGTGTGAGAGTTACAAGGGAAATGACATCATGACACCACCAAGGAATGTCCATCTTGATGTTGGGGTACTTCTAAATGCTAGGTAGACAAAGCCTGCCAGAAAAACCAGAGCAGTGTCACAAGCTCAAGCAACATGATAAGATTCAGGAAACTGAACATCAGGGCTGGATCCTGGGCTGGGTTTTGCCAGAGGAAGATGGTTCCCAGAATGAAGAAAAAGACAGAAACTAAGGAGCCAAGTGTACTGTGCGTGGAAGTGCACAGTGTGTGAAGAGAATGGTGAGTATAAGCTGAACTGGGTTGCAAGGTGCTTATCCTGGGAATGGTGATGCCTGGGAAAGATGCTTTCACGGGGTGGAGAAACAGACACCTGTGCCCAAGATTTGGGGCTTTATTCTTTCAATCACAGAGTTACATAAAAGCCGACACAATAAAGGTACAAGGCTAGAAGATTGGAAGAATACAATAATTGTAACATAATTCCAACAGAAAACAGGAGAAGGGAAATAATAATCTTAATTTGGTGTCTTATGTCCTTTTTGATAGTTGTTAAATAGAAGGATTACTTGGACTACCAGAGTGTAGAACGCAGTGATAGTATGTGTGCTTCATATACTGGATTTGATCTTCCTTTGTGTTTTTCAATGTTCAGTCTTTGCAATATGAAGTTTCTTCTGTGTAGTTCTATTATATAGAATAAGTGTCTTCAACACTGGCATTCACAGCGTTTTCCTCCCTCCTATTGGTCCAGAGGATGGATTGTCATTAGAAGGATCTAGTTAGGGAATCCCTTTTTCTGGCAGTAGTACAGAAGATTCCTGAGGGAAACTTCAGGCTTACAAAACAACAAGTATGGACATACACCTTTAACAAATAGAACACAGGGTTTGTGGTATGTTGTTTCTTCTCCATCAGACATTAGCCAGTGTGATATTGGAGGTGATGAAACAATATGAGGACGCAGTGGAGAGGTGAGAAGAGGTCCCAGGGTGACCCCAGGGTGAGTGAGCTGATTCTGGCGGTGATAATAGAAATTCTCTGGATGAATGCGGTTGGCAAGAGGTGCGTAGATGAAGAGGCTACGGTATACTTGATGGATCATTTCAGAAGTAAAGAGATAGTTCATACATTGCTTGATCATCCCATACCCATCTTAAACAAGATTTAGATCTGAGATTGAAAACAGGATATTCAATCTCACCTCATCTCAAATTGCTATTCAGATGCACAAAGATCAAACGATCAGTTTAGCTACTGATGCAGTTGCTTGACCATGGCTAAAGTAAGCCTCTATTATTTCTATGCTAAGGAAGATTAAGGGCTTAACTGGTGGTGATTTTTCTAAATACACAATTTCACTGGTTTGACCTTCCTGCTTGAAGACAGTTCTTAAATCTAGGGTTTATAGAACAATCCTGCCATAAATACAGACAGAAAAGAAAGGACAGAGATATATGTGTGTGTGTGTGTGTGTGTGTGTGTGTGTGTGTGTGCCAGTCCTGGGGCACTGTCCCTGAGTATTCTATCATTTGATAGAATTCATTGGATAGAAGGCTAGTATTCTATCATTTGAATCGCAGCACCACTTCTGGCTTTTTCTGTTTATGTGGTACGGAGGAATCACACCCAGGGCTTCATGCATGCTAGGCAAGCACTCTACCACTAAGCCATATTCCCAGCCCAAGACACACATCTTAAAGAGCTTTATAGGGTGGCTTAATTTTATATACACATTCCCCTAACCTAGTCCCTACATCCACATGGCGGCAGGAAAAAGATGTCATATCACCGAAGCCAAGGGGACTATTCATTCCTTAACTTCAGCAGTGTTGAGAATCAGGAGGTCACCTTAACTGAAACCTGAGTTAATAAAGAATTTAGCCTTTGAAACATAGTCATTAAGTGATAATTCTGGTACATGCAGTAGAATGATGTTTACCCAAAAGATTACAGTAAATCTACTGGCACAACTGTTCATTGCAGCACTATTCACCATAGTCACCGTATGGAATCAGCCCTCAATGGAGGAATGGATCAAGAAAATGTGGTACCATATACACAATGTATTTTATTCATCCATTAGAAGGAATGATAGTACATCATTTACAAAGAAATGAGTGGGCCCAGAAAAAGTCCTGTTAAATAAAGCTAGGCTCAGAGAGATAAGGGATGCATTTGTTTCCCTTTTTAAAAATTATTTTTCTTTTTTTTCTTAATATATATTTTTATTGTAAAGATACTGCACAGAGGGGTTACAGTTACATGAGCAAGGTAATGAGTCCATTTCTTATGGAGCATTGTTACCCCCTCCTTAATTTTTCCCCCATCATCCCTTTCCTCCCCGCCTCCCCAACTCCTCCCCCACCCCAAAAAGTTGTTAATTTTCAACATACTGTCTTGTACATTGCATTGTTACAATGGGTCATCCTATATCCTTATTTCAGCATTTTGTTATTTCCCTTCCCCTCCCCAAATTAGAAAAATGTATATATAAGATGCAGAACACTGGAATCAAATAGAGTGACAACAGGGGTTATACCATGGGGGAAGAACATACAAAGAAACCAAAAAATATCACATGATACATTATAGATACATTAAAAAGAACAACAAGAAAGATAAAATCTCTTGTGTCCCTATCTTGGGGTTCATTTTGCTTAGTATCAGATTATATGGTCATATGTACATAGCTTTTGACCTCTTTTGTTTGTCCTATACATATACTAGTTATTGCAGAGAAGGGAAACCATGGGACCTCTGTTCCTTTGAGTCTGGCTTACTTCACTTAATATAAATTTTTCCAAGTCTTTCCATTTCCTAACAAATGGGGTGGTGTCATTCTTTCTGATGGAGGCATAGAATTCCATTGTATCTATATACCACATTTTCTTGATCCATTCATCTACGGAGGAGCATCTGGGTTGGTTCCATATCTTAGCTATGGTAAATAAGGCTGCAATAAGCATAGTTGTGTTGGTAGCTTTAGTATGGCCCTGTTTGTGATCGTTTGGATAAATGACTAGAAGTGTAATTGCTGGGTCATAGGGAAGCTCTATGTGGAGTCTTTTGAGGAACCTCCATGCTGCTTTCCAAAGTGGTCGAACAAGTTTACATTCCCACCAACAATGCAGTGGGGTTCACTTTGGGCCACATCCCCTCCAACATCTGTTATTAGCATTTTTCTCTCATATGTGGAACCTAGAACTAATTTATAAATGAATAAACACATTGGGGTTGCATGTAAGTGCACACAAATGTATTAAGAGAAATATGGTATTTCCAAGGGAGAGTTCAAATGGTGCGATTCTTTAGAAAGACTAACTCACAACACCAGGGAGCTAGTACTGGAAAGGTGAGGAATGGGGTCAAGGGGAGTAGACAAATGAAGAGAGCAAGGGGATGCAGAATGCATTCATATAATTCAATGTACATCCTATTAAATTAAGAAAATTGAATCTGGGGGCTGGGAAGGTGGCTCAGTGTAGAGCACTTGCCTTGCATGCCTGAGGCCCTGAGTTCGATTCCTCAGCACCACATAAGCAAAAAGAAAAAAGCCAGAAGTGGCACTGTGGCTCAAGTGGTAGAGCGCTAGCCTTGAGCTGAAGAGCTGAGGGACAGCGCCCAAGCCCAGAGTTCAGGCCCCACGACCGGACCCCTCCCCAAAAAAAGAAAAGAAAATTGAATCTGGATGCTGTTGGCTCACACCTATAATCCTAGCTACTTAGAGGCTGAGATCTGGGGATCACAGTTCAAAGCCAGCCCGGGCAGGAAAGTCCGTGAGACTCTTATCTCCAATTAACCACCAGAAATCTAGAAGTGGCTCAAGTGGTAGAACACTAACCTTGAGCTGAAGAGCTCAAGGACAGCACCTAAGAAAATTGAGAAGGGGGAAGGTTGAGAGGGAGAATGGTGAAAGGGGTGATATCAATAGGACACATTGTCTTCATAAACTGATTTGTTGAGTGGTAACTCCTTTGTACAACTACTTAAAGACAAAAACTCAAATTTTTAAATTATTTTACTTCAACAAGTTTTAAAACAAAGCAAAAGGTATTTTTTTAATGTCTTTCAGGGTTCTGTGATAGGAATGACCAGTAAGGCCTCATTGGCTTGGGTAAGAAGGTGAGTAGCAGATCAGGGGGAAGAGGCTACCTTTCTCCAGCTCTTTCCTTTCTAACAAACCCAGACAGAGCTGGGCACTGGTGTCTCACAGCTGTAATCCTAGCTACTCAGGAGGCTGAGATTTGAGGATCAAGGTTCAAAGCCAGCCCAGGCAGGAAAAAAATCCAGGGGACCCTTATCTCCAATTAACCACCATAAAGCTGAAAGTGGGGATATAAATCAAGTGGTAGGGTACTGACCTCGTGCAAAAAAGCTCAGGGACAGGGCCCAGGCCCTGAGTTCAAGCCCCAACACCTGCACAAAAGCAAGCACAAAGAAGATTTTAGCCATATGTATTTTTAATTCTGCAAACACAAATCTCTTCTTATCTTTTGCAACAACATCGTAAGTATCTAGTGCAAGTTTCTGGACTAGGTGTGTAGGAGAATAAGAGACATAAGTCTTTTTTTTTTTTTTTTTTGTCAGTCAAATGGCCTGAACTCTGAGCCTGGGTGCTGTCCTTCAACTCTTCAGCTCAAGGCTAGCACTCTACCACTTGAGCCACAGTGCCACTTCTGCCTTTATTCTGCTTACGTGGTGCTGAGAAATCAAACCCAGGGCCTCATGCATGCAAGGCAAACACCCTACCACTAAACCAACTTCCCAGCCTGAGACGTAAGTCTTTTAAGGGGTTCATAGTATAGAGATAATAATAGCTAGATATATTGGATGATTTATTTTGTTCTAGGCAAGACTCTCACTAGATAAATTGCTATAGTTCTTATGATCATCCTATAATTTTGCAATTTTACAGATGACAAAATTTAGGCCTACAGTTTACAGAGCTAACAATGAGATTATTACACAGAATTGTATATGAAGCCATTCAGCCTAGGATAATTCTCACCCAGGAAAACTTGAACCAAGTACTTTGGATGCTGAGAGATTAGTGAGGTAAAGAAAAAAATATTCTGATTGAGTCAGCTTTCAAGATGAGCTGATGATATCAGAGTGATTTCAAAACAGAAAAATCACCTACAATACAGACTTCGATTTCAAGCATATTGAAATTTGGTATTCTAGCAGCATACACAATGAGAATAGTTGTTTTGGCTATAAGATTAGAGTTGAGCAGCAGATACTGCCAGAAGGTATTTGTGTAGGTTTGCCTCTGTGTGAGGGAACATGACACAAAAACTCCAAAGGGCTCAGGGCCCAGGATAAATGTCCCCATTTTACAACCAGGAGGAAGAAGATAGTGAGCCAGAGATACCTATGAAGCAGAAAAAGTCAGAAAAAGAGGGGAGAGTACAATCTAGGTCT
The DNA here is from genome assembly GCF_000151885.1 of Dipodomys ordii. Lineage (NCBI taxonomy): Eukaryota > Metazoa > Chordata > Mammalia > Rodentia > Heteromyidae > Dipodomys > Dipodomys ordii. Next base: position 35,109,251 of record NW_012267218.1, read on the forward strand.
CTTGGGAGCAAATTAAGATGGGCCTACCTACTCAGGGGGCTGAGCTCTGAGGATCTTGGGTCAAAGCCAGCCAGGATGGAAAATTCCATGAAACTCTAGTTAAATAGCAAAGAGCCAGAAGAAGAGGTTGAATCAAGTAGTAGAGCACCAACCTTGAGTGAAAAAGTTAAATAAGAGTGTGAAGCCCTAAATTCAATCCCCAGTGCACTAAACCCCTCTCCCCTTTCTAAAGAAGGTTTGGGCCTAACAAGGTGAGGCTCATCTCTAACACCAACAACCAGAGGCATAGGGATGAAAATGTTCATTTTTAGGCTAGTCTGAGCCACATAGTAATTCGCTGTCCCCCAAAACCAAGGGTTCAAGGGTAAAGCACTTTCCTAGCATGCACAGGCCCTTGGTTCAATCCTCAGTACCACAAAAATAAAGTTTGGGCTTATTGAACAACGTTGTCAAATTCTGCAGGGAGCCAGCCACCATTTCTCAGGCAGCCGGGCATTGGTGCCAATAATCCTAGCTACGCAGGAGGCTGAGATATGAGGATTGTGGTTCCAAGCCAGACCGGGCAGGAGAGACGGTGAGACTCTTATCTCCAATAAACTACTCAGCAAACGCTGTAAGTGGCGCTGTGGCTCAAGTGGTAGAGCGCAAACCTTGAGCAAAAGAAACTCAAGGACAATGCCCAGGCCTTAAATTCAAGCCCCAGGACTAGAAAAAAAATTCTGCAGAAAAAGAGCTGAGTGGAGGTAGGAAATAGAGTCTGAGTAAAAACAACGAGAAGATGAGGTCCAGTTAGTTTAGAATTCAGGGTGAAAACATTACCTTATAGCCAAGATGGAGACAACACTTTCAAATATAGTGACCACTCTATTTTGCTTACTAAAATGAAATACTCAAGGTTAGGTATTTCTAAACAAAAGAGGCCTGTTGGGCTGATCGTTTGGGAGGCTGAAAGTTCAAACAGCATCACACTGATTCCACAAAGGGCTACTTTGACCACATGAGCGCATGGCAGAAAACACTTTAATGGTGTATAAAAATGAAAAATACATCATCCGCAAGCCACGGAGAGGGTAGAGGCTTGTGGAACTGCCCAGAGGCCTTACTTAAAGAACACTACCTTGAGACCCCCATGAAAAGAACCAAGTGCATGACACATGAACACCTGCAGCCAAACTGTTTGCTAATGAGGTAAGCAGGAAGGTACTAAAGCAGAAGGGGTAGGCCAGGCCTGGTTTAGTCAGAGAAATACAGGAACCAGATCCACCTGAGGAAGACAGGTGAGTGGGGGAGATGGGGAAGGAAATTCTCTGAGGAACTGGGTGGGAAGGGGAGTCAGAGCTGCAGGAACTTACTTGCTTGTGTTTTCCCTTTCCTTCAAGAAGTCCAGAAATGCTCATTCGTCCTGTGTGTTCCAATATGCTGCCCATTTATTTTTAGAAGACAGATTTTTGAAAATCAAATTATAAAACTTACCTCCTTTCATCATCATCTTCAGATGAATCATCTAATGTAATACACTTCTTTAAAAATAAGAATTAAATTAAGGAAAATTGAAAACACTGCTACTTTGAAGACCATGAGTATTGGGAATGTCTAGAAATGATCATTGCTACCTTTTGAAGAAACTACCTGAAACATAAGTGATTAAAGATAATGAGAAATGAGACATCTTTGCCAAATACAGCATTGTTTATTTCTGGCCCAAGTTAATTTCAGATTTCTCTGCTAATGCTCACTTGGAAAAAAAAAATCACAAAGCCTATTTTACTGTAAGTAGCTTGTTACTTCCGGAAGAAATAAACAGCTTCCAGCAGGGTGCAGTCTAGTCTGCCTGCACTGATCATTCACTGCACATTTGCCTGCAGCATAACATCCAGCTGCGGAGTGAAATAAGGCCCAAGACCTAAATACCTGGCTGGACACCTGCTTCTCATTGGCCACATTGATGGCTCTGCTGACAGCCTGTGTAATCAGATTGCCCTAACCCCCTGCCAGCCAACAATCTGCCCTTCCTTGCAGTGCCACAAAGCAGTTCTGGCAGGGCAGGCTGTGTCCCCAACCTGAGTCAGAGGCCCCCACCCCACCACTGTCTAATTCTAAGCCTAAGATCACTGAATGTCTAGTGTCTGTGTAATTTTTCTTTAACAGTAGGCTAATCATAACCATCCCAGCTCATTGGGAGAAAGTCTCACAGAGAAATACCCATTTTTGTAAGAAGAGAAAATACTTTGCAGGTGTGGCAGTCGTTATGGCATTTCCCTACTTACATGCAAGTACATCAGGTTGTAAGCTGTGCTTCAAAACCCACCCTGCCTTTAAGAGGAATTCCCGTCTTCTGGGGAATTAGGGCCAAATCTCACAAGTGTATTTTGTTGAAGGGTTGATCAGAGGTTATGATATATAATGATGGAAGTAAGGAGGACAAGTGAACCTTTAGGGAAAATCAGACTCCTCAGGCTCTTTGTCCCTATCATGGAGAGGGGAGAAGTATGGAGGGTACTGTGTGGGTGAAAGCTGATGTTTAAATTCCCACCTTTCCCCCCCTCTCCTTCCTTTTCCTGCTTTTACCTCTTGTCCCTCTTTACTAGAAGACAAACAAGCACATCCTGACTTCTCAATGCTCTGGTCTCTCTTCCTCAAAGGTTCTAGCTCTGGCTCCACCTAAAGATCTCTTTGGTAGATGCTCAGTGACCAGCACAATGCCAGCACACAGCAGGCATGTAACAAGCACTGAGCTGAAGAACCTGGCACTCACTCATGTGTGGCCCTATTTTTCTCTGATGTTTGTGCAGACTTCTTTCTTCTGTGGTGAGATTTGACCTTGGAAACTTCCTGGCAGTGTCCAAGAGAAAATGGCATGGAAATAAGACCAATTTCCCACTTCTAGAGTGGCAAATGTTGATTTCATTACAGGGGTGAATAGCTAATATTTGCATTTCAGAAAAAAATGCTTTCTATTTTCCACTGGTAGAAAATGCTTTCTATTTTCCACTGGCCTGTTCTGTGTGGGTAGCACATCTTCATTCCCCCTTGTCTTAATAATCCTATAACTTCATTTTTTGTGCTGGTCCTGAGTTTGAACTCAGACACGGGGTACTGTCCCTGAGCTCGTGGCTAGCACTCTGCCACATGAGCCACAGCTCTATTTCTGGCTTTTTGATGGTTAATTGGAGATAAGAGTCTCAAGACTTTCCTGCCTAGACTGGCTTTGAACTCCTCGGATCTCAGCCTCCTGAGTAGCTAGGATCACAGGTGTGAGCCAGCAGCACCTGACATAATCTTACAGATGAAAAAAAAATGGGGACTAGAAGGTTGACTACGTAAGCCATTCCAAAACGACACTAAATCTGATGTAACCAATACCTGCTCCAAATCTGCTCAGGAATTTCTGCTGCTAGATAAAATCAAGTAGTCAAGAGAGGCCGTTGAAAGGAGACTGATGAAAACATGGACAGAGTCTGCCCTTCCTTGTTTGGCAAATTTCATTATGGGTGCCATCCCATCTGCTTGCGTCTCTTAACAATCTGGCACTACCCAGAGGAGGTGATCTTTCTGCCATTTTATTATAAGCAGATGCTAAAGTCACTGTAACTGAGAACTGTAGCCAGGACCACAAGATGGGTACTTTAGAATCTGTAAGAAACTCAAGGAGTGGAGACTCTTTAATGTATAAACATCTTATGGACTTTTAAGACATACATCCAACATAGAGGTTTTAACTTGGAAGATCTAATTGAGAATGGAGAAGACAAAAATCAGCCTTCCTATTTGATACTAGAAACTGTGCTGAATTCTTCCCAGCCACCCAGGAAAACTCCACCTAGCCAGCTGGCATAGGGATCATATTGCAGTTGATTAAACAGTAGCTTGAAGAATGTCCGTGTGGATGACTTTCTGTAGGAAATCCTCTAGCTCTTCTGAGCCCCCTTGTCCCTGGCTCTCCCTATAAAGGCTGGAACCCAGGCACTCACCATCCTAACCTCACTTTTCCTCAAAGAAGAATAGATAATATGTGAGTCTATGGGTAACTTCCTTCCTTGAGAAAAAGGAAGTGGGGGACTTCCACGTGGCCACAGTAAGCCACTGGTTTGAAGCAACAGTTCTGAGGATGAAAATGACAACAGGTGGAGATGGTAGACAGGTAACAAGATCTGACTGATCAAACACTGGTGGGGAGATGAGGTCCTGTGCCAGGCTAGTAGGGCTGGAAATTAGAAAGACAGAAACTCGGCTTGCTATAAGTATTTTCTTCCCAGAAAGATTTAAACGTAGTCTGGTTGTAAGCCATAGTGGATCCTGACAAATAGCACAGAAGCCTGTAACCTGGAAGCATTTCCTATTCATGAGATATCCAACAACATATCTACTAAGAGTGGGACACTGGTTTGGCCTCACCCATGAATTACAAACACACCCAAGAAGTTTGGGTTTTCTCCAAAGATTCTAGATCTATATGAAGAAGTAGCCACCAGTGCAATACTATCATCAAATACCATGTGCTTCCATATCATTGTGATGTGTGTATGTGTGTGTGTGAGAGAGAGAGAGAAGAGAGACAGAGAGAGACAGACAGACAGAGAGAGGTAGAGTGAGAGAAGGAGAGAGAGGGGAGAGTGGGAGAGGGAGAGAGTATACTGGTGCTGGAGATTAAATGCAGGGTCAGGGCATTTTTCTTGAGCTTTACTCAGTGCTGGTACTCTACCACTTGAACCACATCTCCAGTTTTGAACTCCTATCCTCAGATCTTACCCTCCAGAGTAGCTTGGATTATAGGCGCTACCAGTGCTCAGTCAGTGATTATGTCTGTAAGAACCATTCTTACAAATATTACTGTATGCTAAGATTCCTCAAGATAGAGGAGGTAGAGTTGTTCACATTTCTAGTGTCTATACCTTGAATTATTATTCATTTTAATCTTATACAACACAGAAAACAAGTGTATTATTGTTCTCTGAATGCTCATGAGGGTAAACTTCTTCACAGTGCATTTCTTGGACTTTTTCATTTCCAAAATGCTTTTCATGTTGTTTTAGAAAAGGATGGGATGACTTTTGTAAAAGACATCTTTTATAAAAGGAACCATGAGATAGAGGAGAGGCTAGACATTTCTCCCATTGCATGCTCGAGGAGAGGGAATATGAGAGACAAGAAGAGAAACAAAGAGACCTAATAATTCAGAAAGCCTGTGCAGCTTTCCTTAGCCAGTAACTGGGGAATCACCAGTGTCTCTTTAGAGATTACGCTTCATTCATAGACAACCAAGAGCAGTGAGATACAAAAGAGATGATAAGAAGGAAGAATATTCTGGTGACAGTGTAAAGGTTGGCTTGGTGTGGTCCAGACTAGATAATTCCAGGAGAAAGTCTTACAGAGAATGTGTTACAAGAACAATAACAGCCAAAGAGGAAGTAAGCAAAGAAGATCCCAGAGAGTGGAAAGTTGCCCCCTCCCATGAGCAGTGCCCCCACACCCACTCTTCGTGCTGTGACTATGGAGACTGCTGGAACCTGAATCCCACTCCTGCCAGCTCAGGAGCCATGAAAACTGCTGTGACCTGCAATCAACTATGGTCCCAAAATGGCCTCTCCTGGAGACAGAAGCAGAATGGGTTGTTGCTCTTCTAATCTCTTGCCTTTGGCTTCTATTGGTGGAAACCAGATAGCATGGATGTTCTGGAAATGTATTAATCTAGCTTCTTGCTCCTACCACATATGACAGCACAGGAAGGCAGCAAGAGGTCAAACTACTAATAGAGCAAATTGTAGCAACAAGGAAGGGTGCAGGACAGTGTCCAAGGTCAGGGTATAGTTTTTCCTGAGTGAAAAAAACATCTGGAACTAGATTTATTGTTGATCAGCTGAGCCTTCTCCAAGGCACTCTAGCATGATGGTTCAGGGTCTCATGGGCAAAGTGGACAATGTTACCTCATTCAAGAATATATCCAGAAGATCACAAGTCAGGATACAATGAAGGGGCCTGCACACTCATGTTCATTGTTGCACTATTCATAATAGCCAAGTATGGAAACAGCCTAGATGCCCCACAACCTGTACATGAATCACAAAGCTGTATGGTTTCCCTCATTTGTAATCTCTAGACTGTGCCTATAAATCTACAGGTAAGCACAATAGATAGTAAAAGACAAAAAAATTACACTTGGGCATGATTAGTTAGACGGCACTCTAAACATTCACAGTGAGAACAAAGGAGGATATTCTTAGGAGAGGATCACAAGGGCTTAATAGCTATGTGCATATGATCATATAACATGATGCTTATTGAAATGAACTCCAAGCAACGGAACTATGAGGTTTTTTATTTGAAGTTTTTTTCTTCTTTCCTTTTTCCTTTGCTTTATTCCCTTTTGTTACTGTTTTTTATTTCTGTACTGCTTGCCTTGTATATAGGTTTATCTGATTTGGGGAGGGGAAGGGAAAGCACAGAAATGGTGGAACAAATGGTGAACCAATTTAAAAGTGATATTCCCTAGACATTATGTTGGAAGTGAACTAATACATCTTGGGAGGAGGGGGATCAGGAGAGGAAAAACTGATATAGAATGAGAGAGGGGATGACACTGTTCGAAAGGAAATTTACTCATTACCTGACATGAAACTCTAAACCCTCTGTACATCTTCTTTACAGTAAAATGTTTAAAAAATAAAAGCAAAGAGAATGGAATATATGCTTTGGGATTTTATTTATCCATCAGGAAGAATATCATGTCATTTGCACAGAAATGGATGGACTTGGAAATAAAATGCATATAAAGTCAGGCTCAGAGAGACAAAGGGCACATATTTTCTCTCATCTGTGGAAATTAGACCTAAAATATAAGCATACATGAAAACACTAACAAGACCATAGGCATATAGACACAATCACACAGAATAAATTATTGTATTTGCAGGTGTAGGCTTCTATAGTGTAACCTTTTTGAACAATTAACAGTTTAACAAGATCAATACCAAGAAACGGAAATGTAACTTATCTGAGAGGGGTGAGCGGGTAAGAAGGAGTGGATGATTGGAGAGAATAGTGTGCAAATATAATCAAAGGACTCAAGGTAACTAGGGAAGTTGAGGTGGGTGTATAGGATCAATGTGGGGAGAGTAATGAAAGGGCTGGCACTGACCAAGATGCTTTGTTCTCATAAACTGAGACTGTTGATGTGGAATACCTTTCTACAAGTATTTGGGGATAATAAAATAAATAGGTAAATAAGTAAATAAATTGCTCCCTCACAGGAATCCCTATGAGCGTTAAATGGGATGCAGAGCAGAGCCTGAAGCTTGGAGCAGTCAACTCCTCATCTAGCAATAACTATTGTTGCTGTCCTGACTTCAGTTTCAACATCTGTAAAGAAAAGTGAGGGGTGAAGCCTGGTGGCAGCAGCTCAGACCTGTAATCCTATCCAGGTGCTTGAGGTCTGAGGAAAGTAGTTCAAAGCCAGTCCAGGCAGGAAGGTCCATGAGCCTCTTTCACCAAGAAGCTGGAAGTTGAGCTCAAGTGGAAGAGTTCTAGCCTTGAGGGGGGAAAAAAGCTAAAGGCCATGAGTTCAAACCCAGTGGCAGCACAAGAGTAAGAGAGACAGAGAGAGAGAGAAAAACAGAGACAGAAACAGAGATAGACAGAGACAGAGACAGACAGAGACAGAGAGGCAAAGAGAGAGAGAGAGAGACAGAGACAGAGACAGAGACAGAATGGGGAGGCAGTTAAAGTATCTATGCTTGTCCATAATGAGGCAGAAAAGAAGCAGTCACACTGAAATGGAGCTAGACACTACGCTAGATTTCTGAAATGCAGAGAAAAATAATACTAAGTTCCTGTCATCAAAGAACTCACAATTTGAAGGGAAGACAGGAAAAGGCAGAAAACTGATTCAAAGCAAAATGTGCACAGGAATAGATAACAAAACCCCACAATGATTCATATATAGCTATATACGCCACTTTAAATGCACTACATTTCTCCTTTGGTCTTGGGAAGTTTACTTAGTCAAATGTGCCTCTGTTTCTTTGTCTGTAAAAGTGGAGATAGTAAAAGAATAGCCCTAGCAAGGTTTATGAAAGATGAAGCTATTTCCTGTAAAGGCTCTTCTGGAGAAGGTGACAGAGGCAGGCATGCAAACATGATGGTTAGTGTGATTTCAGAGGTGGAGAAGATATGAATCTTAAACTAAGGGAGTGGGAATGGTTTAGGAAGTCGGGGAGGGAGGCAGATTTAGAGGTGTGAGTTGAGGGAATGTTATCCTTCGAAGACCACCTAATTCATGTGGACATTAGAACTTGGGAGGTCTGGTTTACTTCACTTAGTATAATTTTTTCCAAGTTAGCCTTTCCATTTCCTTATGAATGGGGTAATGTTATTCTTTCTGATGGAAGCATAGAATTTCATCGTGTGTGTGTGTGTGTGTGTGTGTGTGTGTGTGTGTTCGATTGTGTATACAACATTTTCTTGATCCATTCATCCACTGAAGGGTATCTGGGTTGATTCCATATCTTGGCTATGGTAAACAATACTGCAATGAACATGGTTGTGCTGGTGGCTTTAGTGTAGCCTGGTTTGTGGTCAAGTAGGTAGATTCCCAGAAGTGGGATTGCTAGGTCATAGGAAAACTCTATGTTTAGTCTTTTGAGAAACCTTCATACTGATTTCCAGAGTGGGTGAACAAGTTTACACTCCCAGCAGTCAGTAGTGTTCCCTTTTGGCCATATCCTCACCAGCATCTATTATTGTTAGCCTTCTTGATAGTGGCCATTCTAATTGGGGTGAGGTGGAATCTCGATTTTGCTTTGATTTGCATATCTTTTCTGGCCAGAAATGTGAAACATCTCTTTATGTGTCTATTGGACATTTTTATTTGTTCTTCTTCAGAGAAATCTCTCTTTAAGTCTTTAGCACATTTATTAATTGAGTTGTTGTTTCTTTGAGGATTTGTTTTGAGAAGGTTTAATTTTTTTGAGCTCTAAGTTTATTTTAGATATGAGGTCCTTGTCTGATGCATAGCTGGTAAACATCCTCTTCCACTCTGTGGGCTTTCTATTTATCTTGCTAGCTATATCTTTGCCATGCATAAACCCTTCAGTTTGATGCAATCTCATTTATTCAGTCTTTCTTTGTTTTGATTTTGATCTTTACTTGGAAGTTTCAACCTGTACCTAGAAGCCCTAGTGATTCTTCTATCCCTTCCTGTAATATTTTCAAGGTATCTGGTCTTACATTGAAGTCTGATCCACTTGGAGTTAATTCTGGTGCAAAGTGATTAATATAAAGCTCTAACTTCAGTTTTCTGAATGTGTATAGCCAATTCTGCCAGCATCATTTGTTAAATGGGTTATCTTTCTTCCATTTTGTGTTTTTGGCTCCCTTATCAAAGATTAGATGGCTATAGGCCTGTGGGTTCATTTCTGGGTTTTCTATTCTATTCTATTGGTTCTCAGGCTTATTCTTGTGCCAGTACCAAGATGTTTTTATTACTATAGCTTTGTAATAGAGTTTGAAATTATACTAAGCAAAGTAAAACCCAAAGAAACACAGGCTGCATGGTTTCCCTCATTTGTAATATCTAGAATGTTCCTATAAATCTACAAGTAAACCCAATGGACAGTAATGGACAAATAGGTACATCTGGACATGATTAAATAGCACTCTAAACATTCACACAGTGAGAACAAAGAAGTTATTCTTAGTAATGGATCACAAGGGCTTAATAGCTATGTGCCTGTGATCATATAAAATGATGTTTATCGAAATGAACTCCAAGAAATGGAAACAAGAGGTTTATTTTTATTATTATACCGTTCATGGGTTTTTATCTTTTTTTTCTTTCGTCTATTTTCTTTTGTCACTATGTTTTGTTTCTGTGCCTTTTGTCTTGTATATAAATTTATGTGATTTGGGGAGGGGAAAGGAAAGCACAGAAACGGTGGGACAAAGGGTGAACCAATTCAGCAGTGAAATCCACTAGACACTATGTTGGAAATGAACTGTATAACTTTAGGGAGTGAAAAGTCAGAAAGGGAAAAGCTGGGAGTGGATGAGAGAGGGCATAACACTGTTCAAAAGGAAATGCACTCATAATCTAACTTATGTAATCCTTTGTACATCACCTGTACAATAAGTTTTTAAAGTATAATAATGATAATAACAATAACAACAACAACAATAATAATAACTTGGTAGTCCGCACCTCCGATATGGACCACGAGGGGGCGCACGAGGACCACGGCATCCTCGTTGCCCGTAGCAACCGCCATACTCGGGCCTGGGAGGTTGTGAACAACAGCAGCAAAATGGCCTGGAAACTCCTGTACTCCTTGGTCCCTGAGTTGGGGAGGAATGTCGCCATCTCCGCCAGTCTGTCCGTGGATCTAAGCACTGTCCCCCCTACTCTGGGCTCCTCTGTGGCGACCACTGCCCTAGAGCAACTCTTTGCCATAGGTGAGAGGCCCCGGGAGTGCAAAGTTCAGGGACAGGAGGCTGAGGCCAGGCGGAGCTCAGTGCTCCACCGCCTCTAATGGAAAATCCTCCTCCTGAAACCAGGGGACTCTGCCTGGCCAGGGTTTATTTGACGAATAGGAGAGGAAAAGGCTATATTAAACTAGGAAACTTAGATTTAAATGGGTCCACGCCAACATACTTATTAGAAAGCTCAATGTGTTAGTCCAAGAAAGGGTATTTCTGGGTAGCTCCTCAAAAATCATTTCTCCAAAGAGCAAAACATCTCCTTGTTTTACTCGAATGAATCGTCTTTCTGTTTCAAAATAATCATAGTGGTTTCTGCGACGATGTTGCTGTTTCTTTAGGATGCTTTCTTCCTTCATAAAAGGCTTGATTTAATTCCACAGTTCTCAGGTCTGGACAAGTGTTATGAAGAATGTTCACCACTAATGAGATGCACATTATTAATATATTAATATTCATTGTTAATAATCATTGTTATTGATAGAACTTGGGCTTTGAATTCTTTTTTTGGGGAGGGGGGTCCTGTCATGGGCCTGAACTCTGGGCCTGGGCACTGTCCCTCAGCTCTTCAGCTCAAGGCTAGCGCTCTACCACTTGAGCCACAGCGCCACTTCCGGCTTTTTTCCTTTTTTTGCTTATGTGGTGCTGAGGAATCGAACCCATGGCCTCAGGCATGCAAAGCAAGCTTCCCAGCTCGGGCCTTGAATTCTTTTCATGATGATCAGTATATCACCATGTCCATTCAACCTTAGTATGCAGGCACAAATATTTTTTCTATTAATAATGTCTTGACTCTCAAAAAATTTTGATAGAAAAAAACCTTTTTGTTATGAGTATGGATTGTAAAATATGTTGCTCTCCATCTTATTTGCAAGTGGAACAAGAGCATGCTCATTCCCTCCTTAAAACAAACAAACCAAAACCCCACTGGAAATAAGTAGCACCTCTGAGTCTTTAACATGGTGACTTGCAAAGTCACTTACAGAACATGTGGAGAAAGGGCACACACACACACACACACACACACACACACACACACGGCTAGGAGCAAGACAGAAACTTCTTCACAATTTCTAGTTTTACAAATAATCCCATTCCATGCTTCAAATTTTTGCAAGGAAGTAAAAATAACAGTTTATTTGATATGTGCCCCCTGGCACAATCCCATATTACTTTATATTAATATGTACTTAGTGTATGCATATGAAATCATGGCTAATCAAACCTTCAGTATAGCCATGGTAGATTTAAACCTCTTATAAGTATCAATATTTTTGCCCCATCCTAGTCATACTCTTTCTACCAGAAGATATGCAAAGATGAGTTTGTCTCCAAAAAGCATAAAATGCTTGTCTAAATTACAATGCTATGTAGTAGGATGTAGCAAGTACCAACAAAGTTCACATATACAATACATTTAGAAATCACTTCTAGTATTTGAACCAGAACATAAATGGTTAAATAGGACTTGAATAGAGAAAAGATCTTAATTTTCTAATCTCTTTGCTTTTTAGAACAATCTCTGAAAAGTGACGATTTTAAATGCAATGAAGAAGCTAGGATCTTTCTCAAGGACATTGCTGTAGCTGTTAAACAACTGGTATTGTATTGTCTATTAGAACTACTTTTTCAATCATCTACTGTATTGTGTTATCTGTTAGCTCAACTTTTTCAATCATCCACTTAATTTTTCAAAAAACTTAACTTGGCACCAACTTCATTCAATTTATTTTAATAGGTGAATAGGTGAAACATTTGTCTGGAGTTAAAAATCTTTTTCGTTCAACTTGGAAAATATATCCATAAGTAGAGATTGCTGCCCAGTTTTCTATGTAGTAAATGAATTGTAGATACTGTGCTAAGGATGAGGTCAAGTCACTTAGGAAAGCAATAGGGGTGGTAAGAAAACTTAGTGGAAGGACCAAATGGCAAATGCCTGCACACCAACCAACCAACCAACAACTAACAAAACTCACTATTACCAACCAACCAAGTAAACATTCACTCAACAACTACCATCTAACCATAGCAAACTGACTATTTAAAAAATCACATGCATTATCCCTGGCCATAAAGGAAATGCAAATAAAATCAACTCCGAGATACCTCCTTACCCCACTCAGAATGGCCCACATCCTAAATTCAGCCAATGACAAATACTGCCAGGAATGTGGAGAAAGAGGAACTCTACTGCACTGCTGGTGGGAAGGTACACTAATACAACCACTCTGGAAAGCAATCTGGAGGTTCCTCAGAAAACTAAACATAGACCTTCCAAATGACCTAGCCATACTACTCCTAGGCATCTACCCTGAGCAACAGGAACCAGGATACAAGGATACATGCACCTCCATGTTCATTGCTGCACTGTTTTACAATAGACAAGATATGGAAACAACCCAGATGCCCCACTACAGATGAATGGAGCCAAAAATTATGGTACCTATATACAATGGCATATTATGTAGCCATTAGAAAGGACAAAATAATGGCATTCACAGGGAAATGGATGGAACTGGAACCAATCATATAGAGCTAGGTAAGCCAAGATCAGAGAGACAAATGGCACATGGTCTCCCTGATATGCAGATGTTAAATTCAAAACCCAACAAGATAAGACAAAGTAAACAGGACTGAAGAAACAAAGGACCTCTTCTTAATTTGTGGTATCATTTTTAGATGACTCTATGTTCTTGACCCCACATATGGTATATACATGTGCACATATGAAGGAAGCTAGGAGGAGGGCACAGAATCAGAGGGAAACAGGTGAAAAATACAGCAGAGGGGTCCCTCAGCTGCACTGGACATTGATGAAAGTGAACCAAGCAACTCAAGGGCAGCGATGGGAGGGGGGAATGAGAGAGAAGGAACAGCTGACACTAAGCAAAAGGAGAGAAATGTACATATCACCAGATTTGGAAAAAAATAGTTGTAGTGTCAAAGTTCGTAGAGTTCATAAGCTTTCTAGGCCACGATAATGACAATTCTCCTTGTGTAGGTTAAAAATGTGTTTGTGACTTTAGCTAAGTATCACTATCTCACAATACTGTGAAATTTATGTAATCAATCTCAAAAAAGAAATTTTTAAAAATTACATTCAGCTAGGTGCCCGTGGCACACACCTAGATCCTAGCTACAAATCGGGAGGCTGAGGTCTGAGGATAGTGGTTCAAAGCCAACCTGGACAGAAAAGTCCCCATGAGACTTTTTTATCTCCAATTAACTACTCAAAAACTGGAAGTGGCGCTTTGGCCTCGATCCCAAAGAGGCTCATGGACAACAACACCTAGGCCCTGAGTTCAAACCCCGCAACCTAACAACAACAACAAAAACAAAATCACACCCATGGTACCTACTATCAATTTTTTCTAAGCTGCTTCTTTCACAGCAGATAAAAGATCATTTTTCATCTTGTCTATTCCACTGAAATAGTCTTATTATTAATGAAAAGAGCAGAACCTCTTTCAGTTATAACCTAGCTCCTATCAAAGACATATTTAAGAAAAAAAATTAATTTTCATCAATATATCTGTTTGTTTGTCATGTCTGAATGTTTCAAAGGCTTCTTCAGCAGGATCAAAATGTTGAATGTTTCATTTAATTTTAAAATATCAAATAAGAATCTGCTACATGGTCTAGATCTAAAAGTGTCGACATATAACTGTAATGTATGGGAGTCCACAGACGGCAGATAAAAATCTTATCACTCTATATCTTACATAATTACATGCAATTGTGGATGTATAGTACTTAGTCATACTTTATGATCCCAGTCAATTGAATAGAAACCAGTGTACACTGAAGAGTTCGTGTATGTTGTACTGCCAAGGGGTCCTATGGAAACTTTTCCTCTTCCTCATGTCTTTCAATTGTTTTCCTCCAGCATGTGCAAGAGTCAAAAATACTCATCGTGTCTGATTAAAGTAACTAGTATGTATCTGTTTATTACCTGAGCTGTGAGACCTCTTACATAACAGAAAAATCTTTCCATTATTACAATAATAAATATTCTTTGAAAATCTGAGGAAGAAAAATAGGTAAGGAAAAGAAAGAAAGTAAAAACTGCTATGATCCCACTGCCCTAAAACCTTTAGCTAGTCTTTAAAGAATATCATACTTTCACAGTATATGTGATGTTTATATTGAACTTTATTTTGGCATTGAGTATGAACTCAGCACCTTGTGCTAGCAATGCAGGTGACCTACTATCTGAGCTTTAGTGTTTTTTGTTTTTGTTTTGTTTTTCCAAACAGATTGTTGAACTTTTGCCTGGGATTGACCTTTAGCATGGCTAGGATTATAGAAGTGAACCACCATTGTCTGGCTTGTTTATTAAGATGGGATCTTACTAGGTTGTTGCCCAGACTGGCTTTGAACCATGGTTCACCCTATCTCTACTTCTAATCTATACTTCTCTACTGAGATTGTAGGCAGGAGCCACTGTACCCAGATGAATTTTATTTTTTAAAGAAAAACAATCATAATGTACACAATTATGCAACAGATTGCACATGCCCACACACACCTGTTCTAAGGATTGAACTCAGGAGCCTGGGTACTGATCCTGACTTTTTTTGCTCACTACCAATTGCTCACTGACTTTTTTTGCTCACTACCACTGCTGCCTTTTTGGTGGTTATTTGGAGATAAGAGTCTCACAGGTTTTCCTGCCTGGTCTGGCTTTGAACTGTCAACTTCAGATTTCAGCCTCCTGAATAGCTAGGATTGGGCATGAGCCACCAGCAATCAGCTGTAACAGATTTTTTAGTTAATAAAATATATTTACAATTTTTCATGTCATAAAATAACAGTAGCTATTAACATATTTTATTTGAAAGAAAGAAAGAAAGAGGAGAGAGAAGGAAGGAAAGAAAGAAAGAAAGAGATTATCTGTTTCTTTTCCTAATTAATTTTTGAATGTTTTTTCCTTTCTGAAATTAACTTATCTAAAACAAACAAATGAATCAATCTTCTGACCTGACTTGTTTGGATTTATAGGTATGAATAAGAAACCCATTTTCCTTATACCTAAATAGATTTTTCTTTTTTCTTTTTTTTGGGTCCGGTCGTGGGGCCTGAACTCTGGGCCTGGGCGCTGTCCCTCAGCTCTTCAGCTCAAGGCTAGTGCTCTACCACTTGAGCCATAGCGCCACTTCTGGCTTTTTTCTTTTTGCTTATGTGGTGCTGAGGAATCGAACCCAGGGCCTCAGGCATGCAAGGCAAGCGCTCTACCACTGAGCCACCTTCCCAGCCCCCTAAATAGATTTTTCTATAGAAATTTTCTTTCTTTCTTTTTTTTTTTTGGCAATTGTTTTCTTTTTCAATGTTCCCTTCTTGTTGGGATATTTCCTTTTAAAGTAATTAAAACTGTAGACAGGAGAGAAACATATTAAGAAGATTTATAAGTAGAAGAAATAACAATGAGACTTGAAAATTGGCTGTAGAAGCTGGGCTCCAGTGGCTCACACCTGTAGTCCTAACACCTCAGGAGGCTGAGGTCTGAGGATCATGTTTCAAAGCCAGCCCAGCAAGAAAGTCCTTGAAACTCTTATCTCCAATAAACCACCAGAAAACTGGAAGTGGTGCTATAGTTCAAGTGGTAGAGTGCTAGCCTTGAACTGAAGAGCTGAGGGACAGCGCTCAGGCCCAGAGTTCAAGCCCCACAATGGACAAAAAAAAAAGGCTGTAGAATTTGTTCTTTTTCTGCCTTTTTATTCCAATAAAAATAATGGCAGTAGATGCTCAGTAAAAATTAGAGCCCAGAAAACATTTATAGAGGCTCATTTAGGAGACCACTCTTATTATTTTGGTAGATTAATTTGTTTTAATGTAACTTAATTTTTTCAGGAAGAAATGAGAAAGAACACAATCGATCTTTTGGAAATTGAGAGTATGGAACTGAGCAGGCTGTACTTCCTGCTGGAGACGGTACCTGCTATCATTAACAGGGAAATGGAAGGTACTTCTGCTGTAAAGACTGAATTTATTTCCTATGAAAATAGAAACCAAGGACTTTAACCAAGTTGCATTTAATAGTTGTCACTTATATAACTGCAACTAGAACAATTGCTTAAGACAGCATATCACTGATAATAATTTGTTTCTTACATTTTAAGAAAAACAACATATTCTATATAGAAATTTAAATCATTCCATGTCTAAGTAAAGATATATGATTAGCCTATTCCAAAGTGATATTTATCCAATTAAATTAGGCAGTTTGGCTAACTTAACCCTCTACTCTATGATTTGGGAGATTCTAGGAATTTAAGCGGCATAATCCAATATTGTAGGCAGTTTGGCTAACTTAACCCTCTATGATTTGGGAGATTCTAGGAATTTAAGCGGCATAATCCAATATTGGTCCTTTTGTGACTTGCTTATTTCTCTTCAGCATAATATCTTCAAGGTTCATTCATACTATAGCGTGTATCAGAACTTCCTTCCTCTTAAAAGCTGATTATTATTCCATTTCAAGTGCTCAAGTGCTCACCTATGCTTACCTAGACCCTGACTAATGGAGGTTGATTTTTCTACAGTTGTAAATAATGCTATGAACACTAGATAACAGATGTCTATTTGAGACTCTATTTTCAGTTCTTTTGTGTTTATCTGCAGAAATGCAATGACTAGATTGCATGATAATTCTGAGTTCAGTTTTCAAGGAACCAACTCTTAGTGTTTTGCAAGTGACTGCACCATTTTGCATGGCCAGCAGCAATACAAAGGGGTTCTAGTTTTACACTTGCTACCTGCTGGATTGTTCTAATTTTTATTAAGCATGGGCTGGGACCACATTGTGGTTTTAATTTGCATTTTCCCACTGCTTAGTGAGATTGTACATCCTTTCCTGCCCTTATTGGCTGTTGGTATATCAGCTTTGGGAAAATGTCTATTCAGGTCCTTTGTCCATTGTCTAATTGGATTTTGTGGGTGTCATTATTGATACTGAGTAGTAGTTCTTCCTGTATTCTAGATACTAACCTTTTATTAGATATATACAAATATTTTCTCCCACCTCATGGCTTTTATCTTTACTCTGCGTATATAGACCTCTGATAAACAAAACATTTTTAAATTTGGGGGCAGCCTCATGCATCTTTATTTTTCTTCAGTATTAGAGTTTGGACTCAGGGAGTTCTACTGCTGAGCCATGTCTCCATCCTTGTTTTTCACTGGTGAGTTTTGAGATAGGGTCTAGCTTCCTGTCTAGGCACACCCCTGGATTATGATACAATGATTTTAGGTTTCCCATTGTTGCTGGGATAATAGGCACACACCACTGTGACCAGTTTCACTCTGCTTAAATGGAGTTTCACAGACATTTCTCTCAGGCTGGCCTGAAACAACAATTCTCCCAATCTCAGCCTCCTGTGTAGTTTAGGAGGACAGAGGTATGCCCAGATTTGTGTTGAGAAGGATCTCAACAATACTTTTCTGACGAGCCCACCTTAGAAATCACTATCTTCCCATTCTCAGCATCCCAAGTATGTATTTCTCTCTTTTGTTACCTGTGCTTTTGGTATTGTGCCTAAGCAATCATTACCATATCCAAACTCTTGATGTTCTTTCTTATCCTAGTTTTCTTTTAACCATTTTTTAAAATTATTATTGTTGCTGTTTTGTTTTGTTTTTGCACTGCTGGAGAAAAAAAACCCTGAAGACTCATGCAATCTCAGCCCCTTCGATTTTTATTTATAGTTTAGCTTTCCACTTAAGTTTGTGAATCACTTTTTACTAAAATTGTGTACGTGCAATAACTAACTTTCTTTTCTCAGCTGCAGAAATGTTGTCTTAAGGGCTGACTTGGACAAAATAGACATGCCACCCCAGTTACACTCTGCCCTGTCTGCCTCTCACATCTTGTGATTGGTCTCCATAAGGAATCAAAAACCTGGCTCCCCCACATCAGCAGAGAAGGAAGTCTGAAATGTTAGCATAGCTCAAATCGCTTTCCAGTTTCACTTGTCCCTGGCCAGCCCTCTCTTCTCCTTTACTTTTCCAGAGGAGATTTTTCTTTCTCTTCTCCTTTACTTCTCCAGAGGAAATTTTTCTTTCTTTCTTTCTTCCTTTCTTTCTTCCTTCCTTTCTTCCTTTCTTCCTTCCTTTCTTCCTTTCTTTCTGTTGTGGGGCTTGAACTCTGGGCCTGGGCGCTGTCCCTCAGCTCTTCAGCTCAAGGCTAGCGCTCTACCACCTGAGCTACAGCGCCACTTCCGGTTCGCCACTTCCGGTTTTCTGGTGGTTTATTGGAGATAAGAGTCTCACGGACTTTGCTGCCTGGGCTGGCTTTGAACCACGATCCTCACTCAGATCTCAGCCTCCTGAGTAGCTAGGATTACAGGCGTGAGCCACCAGCGCCCAGCCAGAGATGTTTCTAAAAGCACAATTTTTAGAATCTGTTTCCTGACAAACGCCCTTTAATAAGGAGCTCCTAATAAAAAGGAAACCGTAAAAGGAACAATATATAACTTTTATAAAAGTAGATGTCTATCCAGGCATGGTTCTGTATGCCTATAATCCTAGCAATCAGGAAGTGGAGAAAGAAAAGAGTTGGAGTCCACCTTGGGCTACGTATGAAGTTCAAGGCAGTACTTGTCTTGAAAAAAGTAAAATAAAAATAATGGTTGTTCCCATTACCCATTGGACACCGCTCAGCTCCACACCTATACTTCATTGTCCTCTCCACAGTGGTGTGCCTGTAGTTTTCTTTTCCAGCTGGTCTGTAGAGGGCACTGTAGAGCTACTGAAGTGGGGGTGGGAGTGGAGGGGCGGGTATCTGGATGCTCAGCTTGGCAGCCTCAACTGTAATTCTGCAGCGATACCATGGTCTGCAGTGCCCAGTAGTACTTCTTGGTACAGAGTCACAAAGACAAACCTCTCCTATAAAGAGCTTCCCTTAAAATCCCTTGGGCAGTTCTACAATGCGTTCTGAGGTGTGGCACCTCTGTGTGGACAAAAAGACCCAACACTTCAGAGAGCAGAGTTCCAGTAAGTTCCAACAATCTAAAATGGTTTGTGCCCTTTTGACATTCGGTGAGTCCCAGCTTTCTCCAGTGAGGTCTAGAGGTGATGCCTTCTAGAATTCTCTATCCCTGCCCCCACCCCGGGGGGGGGTGCTTTTCATGCCTCCTGTTATTCCTGAATCCTTTAGGACTGAATTCTCTTGACTTCTTGCTACTTGTTCCCTTGTTACTCGAATTTTCTGTTGTACTTAGAAACCCTTTATAATGTAAACTTCTGTTGAAACTTCTGTGAGATTAATGTCTCAACTAAACTATGACTGATACAGTAGATAACCAAACAGTATGTTTGATGCTAGTTTAATTTGACAGGGAAAATACACAAGTTACCTGAGAGAGAAAAAGTAAGACTTAGAAGAGTCTATACCAAAGACAGCACTAAAAGTACTTCTGCTTTATTTCTTTGGATAACTTTATTTTCCATAAAGAGAGTTCTATTTGTACAAAGGAAAAAAGTTTTATTTTATTTTGCTTACATTAGCTATGGAGGGGTTATGCTTACATGTTCACACATGTTGACAATATATTTCAATTAGTCTTACTTAGTCATTCTCCCTTTTCCCCTTCCTGCTTTCCCAAAATATTTTCCACAGGTTTCATTATTCTACTAAGAAAAATATTTTAGAAGGAAAAAAAATCGTCTCATATTAGCTTATCAAAAAGAAACTGCGCCTGTCTAAGCAAGTGTTCAAAATTTCATGTATATTGTCCCGTTGTCATGAGCTGAGTAATTCTCTGAAATCTTCTGTGATTACACTGCTTTTTAAATCTACGAATGACTAGTTCTTTAACACCAATTTCAGGAAAGAGAGTCTGAGGCAATGTTTTTTTTTCACATGAATAGGTTTTAGGGAATGTAATGTAATCCCAAAAGAAAGGTGGGAAAAGAGACCAAGGCAGGGAAGAAGGAGAGCCAATATGGGGTTCATGATGATGCTAGCTTCTGCCAATTATAACTTAATATGATGAGAACATGCCTCTGAGACATAGTATTGCCTCTTCTTCAGATCTCATCTATCAGTAATACTTCCTCTTCCCTCCTATACTTTCTAGTTGTAGATGGATGGACAAGGTATCTAAAGAAATCCCATAATGAAAGCCACGTATGTAATCGTAGCTACTCGGGAAACTGAGAACTGAGGGTCACACTTCAAAGCCAGCCTGAGCAGGAAAATCTGCAAGACGCTTTAATTTATCCACAAAAAGTTACAAATGGAGTTGTGGCTCCAATGTTAGAATACCAGCCTTGAGTGGAAAAGACAAATGGGCACACACACACACACACACACACACACACACACACACACACACACACACATCTCATAGCAGAAGCAATAAGAAGTCTCAAGCAAGAAATGAGAAGCACAAGGCCAGATGAGAATCACAGGTACTCTTAGACTGAAGTAGAAATCAGAGAAATTAAAAAGAAAAAAATAGGTAAGATTAAGAGGCACCAAAGTGATAAGTTAGAGCTGTCTGAAACACAATTTTTAAAATATTTCCAAGAAAGAAATGATTTGCAAAGCATCTACTATTGTGCTCTTTCTTAAGTAAATGAATAACATATCCCCTTGCCTTTAAGAGTGTGTCAGAGATGCTCGCAAATTAAATGTTTCTGAAACGAAAGAAATAGTGAGGAGAATTGTAAACATGGATAATGAAATAGCGTTTCTAAAGAAGAGCATACAGGAGCTGAATCGTATGAATGAATCTCTACAGTAAGTATTGTATAAATCAGTACCTGAGCCTAGGGGTCTGGGGCTGGACTGGATAAACCCTGGTGAGGGCTTTGCCTTTTTAGCTGAACTGGGGCAGGGCAAGCCCACAGATCGGGATGAGTTGTAGAAGCTGAGCCAGGCTGATGAGGAGACTGGGGAGAGCAGAAATCTCCAATCACTGCAGCCGGGAGACCTGTGCCACTTCACAAGCGATCTTGTTTCTCAGCAGACTGTTTGGGAGGCTGGGGAAGCACATAATACTTGGACAATCATCTCTCATAGTAGAAGGAGATAGTGTTAATCACTCCACCTCACTCTAAAGATCTCTTGTTGGGATTATATTGCAAATATGTGTCAAACCAGGACTGTTGAATTCGGTTCCTCCAAAACATTCAGTTATTCGTCTTCTGGGGGCGGGGAGGGGACTAAGGATGGGGGTTGGCTTTTAGGAGAGAATTCCAGATTTTATCAGTATTTAATGAGATAAATTATGTGATTGTCTGGAGCCCCCGATCTGACAGCTCTTAGTGCCTTTCCCTTTCTTTCTGAGCTCCGCTGTCTCAGGCCAGCATTTTGCTCCATAGGCCTCCTTTGCTCCAAAATCTGTAAAATAGAAATCACCCAGAGAAACATACATACTGAAAGAAGAGAGCAATAAACCCCTTGGATAGCTTAGCACTGTAAGCAAATTTGCAAGCCTTTCTTTCTTTCTTTCTTTCTTTCTCTTTCTTTCTCTCTCTTTCATCCTTTCTTTCTCTCTCTATCTTTCTCTATTTTTCTCCCTCTCTCTGTCTTTTTCCTTCCTTTTCCCATCTTTCTCTCAACTGGGTTTTGAACTCAGGGCCTTGTGCTTGTTAGGCAAATGCTCTCCCTCTTGAGACACACCCTCAGAGTTTTTTGCTTTATTTTTTTCTGATAGAGTCTGAGGTTGATCTCACACTGAGATCCTCATGCCTATAACTCTTTTTTTTGAGGGAGGGGGTCTGGTCTTGGGTTCTGAACTCTGGGCCTGGGCGCTGTCCCTAAGTTCTTCAGCTCAAGGCTAGCGCTCTACCACTTGAGCCACAGTGCCACTTCCGGCTTTTTTATTTTTTTTCTGCTTATGTGGTACTGAGGAATCGAACCCAGGGCCTCATGCATGCAAGGCAAGTGGTCTACCACTGAACCACCTTCCCAGCCCCTATACCTCTTACATAATTGAATCACAGGCAGGACTACAATACCACCCCACCCAGCTTATTGATTGAGATGAAATTTCACTAACTTTTTGCCTGGCTAGATTCCTGTGTATATGGGATGACAGGTCGTGAACCACCATTATCAGCTAAACAAATCTTTAGGGAAAGGCAAATTATAAACGGAAGGTGATTGCTTGACAAGCTAACATTGCCAAACTATCACCATTTGTTGCCACTATTTTTCCAAGGAAGATTGTGGTCAAGGTACCCACAAACTCTAATGAGTGGTGATCATATTCCTTTCTCTGGGTGGCCCTGAGAGACTTGAAAGAGATCAGTCTTTCAGTGTGATTTCCCAGGTCCCACATTCTGCCTGGGGTGTGCTCTCGGTCCATTGCAGCATTACCTAGGTAGGCTTTCTGATCTGACTTCCCTGATTCTCCTCAATCCTGCCCTCTCACTCGGCATCTTCCCTGGGCCTCTTTTTATTACATTTCTATTAAGGAGATTGACCTCTGAAAAATAAATTGCCCAACAGCCTTTTTTGCATTTTCCTGAGCTTACAAGATCCCCTCACTCCAAACATATACAATTAAAGGTCTTAACCTTGGAGACCATATAAAAGAAAAAAAAAGTCCTTTATAGTGCAGGAGCTTTAAAAAGTAAAATGAAAAAAAGGCACTATTATCCTTTCTTCAAATCATTTTATAGTTAAACTTTGGGTTGGATCCAGCTCCCACCATTAAGATTTTTCCTAGTGTGGTCAGCAATGAATGTGTGAGGTTAATGATCCCTCTTGTGTTCAGATCTGTCTGAGAAGGTAAGAAAGCTCAAATGAGCTCTCCAGCAGGTCTGTTTGTAAAAATAGCTTTATCTTGGATACACCATATAAGGCTATAGCAGCAACGTCGCTGGAGATGTGATAGGGTTAATACCCTTTTTTTTCTTAATGACATGCCTGGGAATGATAAGACAGACATGAGGATGATACATAGCAAAACATTCATCTGGCCAGATCCCACTCACCTGTCCTAAGTGATGTTAGCTTGATGCTATACTTTATCCAAAATATTCTGCAATTACTACCTAGTACGTGAGGATGTATGGGTGAGAGGACCGGATTGTCCCTTGTCCTATGTTCTGTCTTCATCCCAATCAAGTGCAGATCAGAAACACAGCTAGAAAATAAACATCCCATTCCCTTTCTATGAGAACTCACCTCACCAGACTTCAAATTCCTTTCCCAAATGCCATTCTTTTCAAGCTGGAAGTGATTCTTTCCCCGCAGTGAAAGGCAAGAAGGGCTGGCAAAGGAACATCAATATTTTGTCCAGAACCTCAACGGCACAATGGAAGAAAAAGCTATGGTTAATGTTTTCATAAACGAGACCTATCACACAATCAGTAAAAAGAAAGAAGAAGTAGCGGAGCAAAAACAATGGATACAAGACACACACTGTGTAATGGAAAAACATGAATCACAATATTTATTAAAAAAAGAGGAAATACAGACAAAGGTAAGTGGCACCACATATTTTTTAAATACAGAATTATCTAGAAGCTGGAGGAAGAAATAGGCAATAATGTATTTGTCCTCAAGGGTGGTAAAAGATTTTTGTTGTCTTCTGTGTCATTGGGACTGGCAAAGAGTGGAAGGCTTGGGAACATTTGGAACCTCTTCATGAAGATACTTGATTGTGTCCCAGGATCTCAGTTCATGGAAAAAAATATCAATGGTAGGATTTGTGTGACACTGGGTTGTTCCATAGCCTGAGATCAGATATTTTCCACCATACAGTCTCGTTGCTCTTCGCATTCTTGGACAGGACCAGGAAATCCATGTGCCAGTGCCTGCTTTTCCTTCCAAATGAATCTGAAAGAAGAGGGACCTTTTGCTGGCCAGTCATATCTGGAGCCTAAAGAGCAAACACTATGGAGACCAGCAATTCTGTGAGGGTGGGGTCTGTTTTCTTTTATTAAACTTTTGTTTCTGACAGAGGTTGCACCATGTTCCATGTGATGCTAAAATTAGGGAGAACATAGACCATGGCCAACTTGCTTGAGTCCCCTGCATCTGATGGACAGACCACACCTTCCATGGATTTATTGACATCACCAGCAAGTGCAAGTTTTAGAACAAGGTTCAAAAGAGACATTGGCATTTTCATACCCTGCCACAATAGCACTGAGGAATATTTGCGCCCCTCCCACTGTGTCTGTCCCTCAGCTAGTTTCTATTCCCTCCAGCAAGTCCAGAATCTTCAAGATGGCTCTAAACACTGAAGTTACAAAGGCAGAGAGTGAACATCTGACTGGGCATAAGTGGGCAAGGACTTCAGGGCAGTGGAGGAGTCAGGTGGGGATTCCTGTCCCTTCACATCTCCTAGGACCAGAACAGTCAGTCAAGGTGGCAAGTCCTATGTCTGGTTTCTTCACTGGCATATCCTAGCACCAAGAATAGGGCCTGCATACCAAAGGTAGGCATTTGAACTTCTAAGCTCTACAGGGAAGAGTTTTTGTTATTGTTGTTTCCTGTCTTTCAGTTTTCTAATACAAATGTTAAAACCTTCCAAAGGAAGCTCAGAGGGTCTTCATATAGGAAATTCCCAGATCTGATGGGCTTGTCTGTAACCTGGACAGCCAATCTGAGTCACACCGCCAAAATATGTAATTATTCAATGAATCCAAGTCAGAACAAGGCACACTTAATCCCTAACTTCCTGGCTAACACATCAAATGCATTTCCAGGACATTTAGAGCAACTAAACAACCTCAGATCTTGCACCTGGAAAGAGAAGAATTCAGGCAAGATGCGAGCATAAGCAAAGATGATAGAAAAGTTTATTAGACAACACACATGACAGAGAAAGAGAGCCATAGCATAGGCATACCACAGGGAAGATGGCATTTAGCTTATGTCTGCCATCTTGGGCCATCTTCAGCCATCTTCTCTTCATTACAAGAGTTGGTCTGGGATCAAATGGTGAGAATTGGATGGCTTTTTGATTGGCTGCCTCCTTTCTGTTGCCTGTAAGGTTGTGGTGCCAAAGATTTACTGTCCCATCCTTATCCTCTCATACTTTTGTCTTCTTTTTAAACTTTCTCATTCCTTTGTAGCCCATCCCCACCCCCCACCCCCATTTCATTGTCTGGCAGATTTTGGTTTATCACCTTATTTTGCCATTTGAAAGCTATATCGACTACACCTTCCTGCCTGTTTTCCTTCTACTGCTATATGACTTCTTCCTTGTTGTTATGTAAAATCTTTTCCTGTAAAAGGCCCAATAGTCAATATTTAAGGCCGTATAGTCTCTGTCACAGCTACCCACTTTTGCCATTTTCCCACGGAAATTGATATAAATAATAACTAAATAAATGTGAGTGATTTTACATGGATGATCGTAGCTAGATTTGGCCCATAACACCTTACCACAGGTTTGTCTCCCAGAAAGAAGGCTCCATTGAAAAGGCTATCAGATACGAGGAGAAAGTCCTGGTTCAAGCTGGCTTAAACTGGTACAGCTGGCTCTTGATTCACCAACAGTAACTAAAGTGGGTCTCCATGACTAGTTAGTGCAGTGACTCATCTTCCCTTCCACCTTCCGTTCCAGTGTGATCTCCCTCACGGTTCTCTATGAGCCCTCCTCCACTGTGTCTGATGGGGTAGGGGCACAGAGTGCTCAGTCCTGGAACAGCAATGAATCCTTAAGGAGAGTCATGTGCCAATAGGTTAGACCAACTGAGGCTAAAGACATACGACAGGTCTCGTCACATCAGTTCATTTCCTTACTTCCTTGATAAAGGAAAACCGATCACAAATGTCAGTGCATCTTCAAACCCATCAGATCATCCCTACCTAAACAAAATATTGTTTGCTCTGTAATTATAAGACATTGGGAGAAGAATCTAGCCAACCAAAGTATGCATGTGGATTTCTAATTTTCAGTGAAACTGATTAATCATCACATTTTATTTACGTTCCTTTCTGCCTTGATACAGAAATAAGTGAGTAGGATCACATTCATTCAGAGTAGCTACTTTAGATGAAGTAGTTGCTGGATTAAATGGAAAGTTTTCAGATGTAGATTTTCACAGTTCTTGAATACAGACTTGAATATCTTTCTTAGATTTTCCTACTTATTACCTTATCCTTGATCACTTGTTTTGCAGGCAAATCTATTTGATTTTGATAAGGAAGTCATCACCCATTTTATTAGGGTCTGGCAATGATCAGAATCTGTTTGATCTTGGGCTGAGAGTGTGACTCAAGCGGACGAGCACCTGCTCAATGTGAGGCTCAGAGTTTCAAACCTCAATTTAACCCCCTCAAAAAAAAGTTTAAAAGAATATATTGATTTTGGTAAAATGAAAATAAATCATCCAGGGTTAGAAGCTACCTTTTCTTTGCTGATTTTTTTTGTGCTGTCTTTATTTGGTTTTCTTTCTCATTAATAATATAAATTTAGAGACCTAGAAAATTCCTCAGTTTTCTTTGACAATCCTAATCTGTCTAGTCATTGTAAATTTTGCAACCAATACTAAGGGTTTTGCTCATAAATCACGACAATGATAATTTTATATATATATATATATATATGGGGGTTTGAACTTAGAGCCTCACGCTTGTGTTAGTTTCCTTACTCAGTTGATGTTCTACCATGGGAGCCATGCTTTCAATTCTACTTTTAGGAGATAGAATCTTGTGCTCTTTTCTTCCCAGTCTGGCTTCAAACTACAGTCCTCCAGATATGAGGATTTATGGCTACTTCCAAGTAGCCATACTTAGAGGTGTGAGCGAACATCTATTAGTGTTATTGCTATTAATGTTTGTTAACAGCACTAATAAATGTTATTAATGATAATTCATATTATTGCCCTTGTAATTTACTATTTCATTTTTGAATATAATTTAATCCATAGAGTCCATCATTTATATTTGATCTTGCAAAATAAATGAATTCTGATTTTGTTTTACTTTGTTAGTATATTTAGATTGACTAGAGCACATGTAAATTGAATATAAATTAAGTTGACAAATTCAAAAGATTTTCTAAACTCTTGTGCTAAATGGCTTTTTAATTGTTTTACTATTTGTCACTACAGATAAGTGAAATCAAAACTCAGTGTGAAACTAAGAGGAAGGAGACTTACATAAGGAAGAAAATACTCGATAGATTAAAAACAAAAATAAGGGAAATGAATCAAACAGTTACTGCTACCTCAGAGGTAAGAAAGGATAAACTATGTTGTATCAAGTCTGATCTGAGCATCTCATTAAAAAAAATTGACTTTGGCCCGTTGCAACAATAAGAAGTACAAGTTGTCATGTCGAAAACGAACTTTACAATTTTGGTGGGGGTGGGGGGGAGGAAGGATTGGGTGGGGGTCGGCAGGGGGGGAGGGGAGGATGGGAAGGGATGTGAAGGGCAAACAAAGGAGGAGGCTACAATGCTTGATAAGAAATGTACTCATTATCTTGCCCATGTAATTGTAACCCCTCTGTACAGTATGTTCACAATAAAAAATAAAAAATAATTGATTTTGGCATGGGAGGGGAGATGGGGAGTGGGGGGGGTGGGCAGATGGGAAGGGATGGGAAAGGGAAACAAAGGAGGAGGCAACAATGCTTGGTAAGAAATGTACGCATTATCTTGCTCGTGTGATTGTAACCCTTCTGTATGA
Organism: Dipodomys ordii; assembly: GCF_000151885.1. Classification (NCBI taxonomy): domain Eukaryota; kingdom Metazoa; phylum Chordata; class Mammalia; order Rodentia; family Heteromyidae; genus Dipodomys; species Dipodomys ordii. Next base: position 35,137,319 of record NW_012267218.1, read on the forward strand.
TATTTTCATAATTATATATGCATATATATAAATTGATTTGAACGCATCTTTATGCTATTCTGGAAGAGAAGTTTTGACATGTTAACGTTTTCTGACATTCTGTGTGGGGTGGGTGGGCGTGCCAATACTGGGTCTTGAATTCAGAGCCTCATGTTCCCCCTGGCACTCTACCATTTAATTCAGACCTCCACTTCTAGCTTTTTGGTGGTTAATTAGAGATAAACATCAGTTGAATCTGTGTGCCCTAGGCTGGCTTAAATAGTAATCCTCAGATCTCAGCCTCCTAAATAGCTAAGATTACAGGTATGAATCACTAGCACCCAGCTTCTGACTTTTTATTTTTTAAAGAATCACAGTACTGTGCTTTTCTTCTTTAGGAATATAGTGGGCAGAGGAAGTTTTGGTTGTCTTTGGTACAAACTGTATATGAATAGCTCAAATACTATGAGTCATTGATTTTTTTTAAATCCTCTAAAACTAGCTAACTATGTGTGATAACCTTACAATCTGCATTAATGTGAGGTAGAATTAACTTGAAAAACAGACCATTTGTCTACTTGAATTACAGAAGACCTCACAATTTTTCAGTTTGTTTGTTTTTAATTTTTGGTCAGTGGCGGTGGGTCTTGAACTCTGGGCCTGGGTGCTGTCCCTCAGCTCTTCGGCTCAAGGCTAGTGCTTTGCCACTTGAGACACAGTACCACTTCTGGATTTTTGGTGATTTATTGGAGATAAGGGTCTCATGAACACTCCTGCCTAGGCTGGCTTTGAACTGTGATCCTCAGATCTCAGCCTTCTGAGTAGCTAGGATGACAGATGTGAGCCACTGGCACCCAACTAGTTTAATTTTTTTAAATCATCACATGTATTAAAAACCAGCACGGTAACATGTATTTGTGAGGATTTTCTTTATTTTAAAAATCAGAATATTGATGTTATAGAAGGTGACTGCAAGTATGAAGAGGTTAGTATCATTAATATCATTATGTACTCTGTATCAATCAAAGCAGAAATACCTTCTACCACAATTAGTTGAATGAATCATTAGAATATCTGTTCTATGTGTATTGAAAATCATGTAAAACCAAGCTCATGTCACAGTGACACAGAATCATGGCTCTGCTCACTTTAATTACAGTATATCAGTTATATCCAATTAGGTAACAGTTATAAAAAAATAAAATATTTGGGGCTGGGAAGATGGCTCAGTGGTAGAGCACTTGCCTTGCATGCTCGATGCCCTGGGTTCGATTCCTCAGTACCACATAAGCAAAAAAGCCAGAAGTAGTGCTGTGGCTCAAGTGGTAGCGTGCTAGCCTTGAGCTGAAGAGCTGAGGGACAGCGCCCAGACCCAGAGTTCAGACCCCATGACCGGACCCAAAAATAAAATAAAATAAAATATTTCTCCCAATATGGGCATTTAAGGTATCTGGTTTTGGATTGTGTGTGTGTGTGTGGTACTGGGATTGAATCCTAGACCTCACACATGCAAGCACTCTATCGCTTGAACTATACCCCCGGCTTTTTTTGCTATTAGTTTTCCAGGTAGGGGCTCGTGAACTTTGTCCTAGGTGGCCTTGCACTCCATACCCTCCCGCTCTCACTTTCTGAAGCTAGAATCACGGGCTTCTGCCACCATGCTTTCTCGTTTTTTACATTTCAACATAGTAAGGATGAATAAATCAGACCAGATTTACAAGAAAATATAGAAGTGACACAAACCATATTTTGCCTGTATGCTCGAGTTTATATTTCCAGTTTGGGCCTAATAGATCATAAATCAAACACCCCACAAAACCTAACATGGGGAAATTAAATATATGTTCCTTAATTTCTATCCCAAGATCTGTAGGGCCAAATTAGATGGCAACTATAAACTCATCCCAAGTCGTCCTCCATCTTCTCAGTCCAGCCTGCCTGAACTAGAATGGTATATAAAACTAGTGTGTATATAATGTATATTACAAATATGTATACTATGTATATTATACATGTATGTTTATATATATTATATATATTCTTTGCCTGTTGCAAAGAATTTTTGTGGAGAAAAAAATGTTACCATGCTTATTATCAGGCTATTAGCTCAGGGCTTTGTATTTGGTAATGATTCCACATCTGGTTATGGACCCAGACCACACGGAAGTTAAGATTTTTGTTGCTGTTTTGAGAAACAGTCTCACTGTGTAACACAGACTGGCCTGTGGTTTTTCTCAAACTCATAATTCTCAACCTCCTAAGTGCTAGAAGTTCAGATTAACCTACATGTAGCACTTTTCCGTTGTAAGACTCTAGCCAGGTCAAGGTGATGCAGTGTTAGCAGAAGAGAATAAATGGGTGGGATTCTAGGGCAGGCCACACATTCAGGTAAAAATGACTGACACCTAGAAGTAACACGTCAAGAGAAACAGACCTTCAGCATTAGCCATGAGCCTGATAATTTATCAGAGATTTTTCAACACGCTAACTTTGATGGCAGTCCTAGAACTTCAGGCTCCTATTAACTCTAGTACTAGCTGTGGCCCACAAGTTTAGCCTTATAGATGCTCTAGAGAAAGAAACTGCTTTGAGTAGTTTTCACGCACCTATTGTACACCCACAGGTGTTTTTCTTACCCCACCAATGTCCAAAGCTAGATAGTTTAAATAATCTGTCTCCATGTCAGAGAGATGTGATGGCTGTCTTATTTAACACTTTGTTTAAGACCAATTTATTTGAAGCTGAGAGCTGGTGGCTCACATCTGTTAACCCTAGCTACTCAGAGGCTGAGATTAAGGGCTTGAAGCCAGCCTGGGCAAAATATAAATGAGACTATCTCCAATAAACTACCTTCCCCTAAAAATAAACGCAGAATAAAAGCTAGTGGTAAAACACTACCCATGGGCAAAGGAAGCTAAAGTACAGCTCCCAGGCCCTGAGATCAATCCAGCTCAAGGACTGGCATAAAAATAAATAAGTAAGTAAATAAATAAATAAGAACAATGTATTTGAGCAACCTTCCCTCATCTATTTTCTCTCATAAGGTGAAATGAATTTGTTTGATTTCCCTCTTCTTTATACCACAACTTCATTGTAAAAGTATCTGTTCTACTATTAATTTTCCCCAACAATTTTCCATCTTTTAAGGCCCAGTGTGTGTTCATTCTTTCTCATATTAACCTGAGATAATACCTTGAAGATAATTATGACAATACTAATTGTCATAAAAGTAAGAATTTACTTACATTTTCAAAAAATGTTAGATAAAATTTGTTCTGTATTACAAGTTTTTAAAATTTATTTAATAGTGTTCACATTCTCATTGCTGTGTTCAGTCATCCATCACATTTAAGTTTAGGTTTTCTGATGATTTTACTATTATTTTTGACCAAATTTAATAATTATAAGGATTAGAGCGCTAGCCTTGAGCTGAAGAGCTGAGGGACAGCGCTCAGGCCCAGAGTTCAGGCCCCACAACCAGACCCCCCAAAAATAATAATAATTATAAGGATTACTTTTTTCCTACTAAAGGATAGTCCCAGTGTACATAATGAATGATTCATGAATATTTAGTGAAATGGAACTGCTGTTATGAATCATTTGATGATAATTGTATGTCATACTTCTGTTGAATTTCCAATAGGATGTTAGTGAGCACAATTTAGAGACATCACGATTACAGTCAGCAATAAAGACCTGGCAAGAGCAGGTTGAAAATATGAAGAAAGCTTGTACTGTTATGGACGGAAAAATGTGAGTGGTATTCCTTTTTACTGAAGTAAGTCTAGTTTTCTACCATTGGTTAAACACATGAGACAACCACTTTACAAAGACAAAAGGTATATTTTGGTTCCCAGTTTTTTTCTTTTCTTTTATTGTAAAGATGCTGTTCAGAGGGGTTACAGTTACATGAGTAAAATAATGAATAAATTTCTTGTCCAGTATTGTTACCCTCTCCTTTGTTTTTCTCCTACTACCCCTTCTTTCCCCCATCTCCTCCACTTCTCCCCCCACCAAAGTTGTGAATTCATTTCCAATATAGTGTCTTGTAAGTATCATTGTTGCAATGGGTCATCCTGTGTCCTTGTCTCAGCATTTTGTTATTCCCTTTCTCCTCCTCAAATTAGATAAATGTATATACAAGATGCAGGGTACCAAAATCAAATACAGTGACAACAGGGGATTTACCATAGGAGGAAGAACATACAAAAGAAACAAAAAAAGAAATCACATAGTACAGTAAAAACAACAACAACGAAAAACCTCTTGTGTCCATATCTTGGGGTTCATTTTGCTTAGCAGCATCTTATATGGTCATATGTACATAACTTCTGAGCTTTTCTGCTCATCTGCTAAGATTATCCTAGACATATACTAATTGTTGCAAATAAGGAAAACCACAGGACCTATAAGGTTCCAGTCCATGATCATTTGGCTCCATTGTTTGGTGCCTATGGCAAGGCAGCACATGATGGTAACAATGTATAGCAGAGAAAATCCATTTACCTCATAGTCAGGAAGCCAAAGGAGGAGGAAGCCACTGGGGTGATAGAGTACTTTCCATGGGCGTGTCAGCCAAAGGCCTAAAGGCCTCCCATGAGGCCCCATCTCTTAAAAGCTCCACAATCTTCCAGTATTAAGTCTTTAATATATAATCCTTTAAGGGATACTTAAGGTTCCCCAGTCAATATGCTACTCTCATTTTTAAATATGTCTTTAATACTTCAGTGGAAATTATATTTGCTTAGTTTACCCAGATTTGTGTGAGAGCTTCACAGAATCACCTGTTCATTTTGAGATTAGCTAGTCTTACCGATGACCAAGAGAATTTTTTTTAATGAGGATGATGTCATCACTTTGGAAAAATGGAAAAACTCAGAATGTGTTATCCTCACTTCCATTCATGACTCCCTACAAACAAAACTGCCAGAAAAGGAAGTGTTGTGGGGATATGTTGTTTGTTATATGCTGTTTATACTTAAAGTGGCCTACAGAACCTGCTGAGAAAATACAAGCAGGCCTTGTAGAAAAATATTCCCTACGTCCAAAAGCTCACATCTGTGAGCTTTCCCTCATGAAAGTACCTTGTTCTCTTTATCTGCGTCCAGTTTTCTTCTTGGACGACACATAGCAAAGCCCGCCTCTGCCAAACCTTGGGAAACGACCTGTCACCTATTTTCAGTTTTGGTACTAATTAAGCTTTCCTACTTCTGAAATCTTATGATACTAGGTATAAACATTACTTATTTATACATATTATATATATATGTATATACCATAATTGATTTTTTTCTTTTTTTAATTTAATTTAATTTTATTTGTGAACATACTGTACAGAGGGGTTACAATTGCATGGGCAGGATAATGCATACATTTCTTACCAAGCATTGCAGCCTCCTCCTTTGTTTACCCTTCACATCCCTTCCCAGCCTCCCCCCTCCCCCACCGTAATTGATCTTAAACAGAGTTTTTAATGTTCTACAACCCTGAAACAGCTCTTCTCATTGACATTCCAGGTCATTTAATGTAACACCACCATTGACCTCTGTATCCAAACTAAAAAAGCCTAGGAGTCATTCACTACTTCTGCTTTCCTCTTTACCTAGCCCTAACCCATTGCAGTTACAAATGGTTACAAATCCAGAGGCTCATCTTATTACCCTCATCCTTGATCTATATCTAGACTGCACTTAATGCTGCCTGTGATCACTAAATTCTTAATCTGACTACAACTGTAGCCTTACCACATAGTTTGTTCTCCCTCGCTGTTATCTTTCTCCACAAAGTAACCAGACTCACTTCTATAAGATCAGAATCCATTTTTTGTTGCTCTTGTGTCTTAAAAAAAGTCTTCCCTTGAACTCTTATTTTCAAGTCTTTATCCCTTCAACCTTATGAAATCTTTTCCTTAAATACAGCAAGCTTAGCCTTGAGCACAAAAGCTCAGGGACAGGGCCTCACGATCGGCATAAAAATAATAAAATTTAATAAATATTGCCAGATGTAGCCTGCCTCTGGGTTTTCTCCTTTGCTGTCTCTTCTTCCTTCTGATCTGTTCATGGCTGGCTCCTTACCACTCAGCTTATCCACCAGCTGTCCCTAACCACTTGTCCGGAGGAGCATTCTTATTCTCAAGACCTTAGTCTTCTGTACCCTACTCCGTGTTCTTTGGAACATCTAACACTTTCTGAAACATATTATTGATTCTTTGATTCCTTGTGTCTATTATAACAACTCCATTAGAATGCAATTTCCATGAGAGCTGTGGATTTTGCATACATTCTATCCCTAATACCTACAACAGGTCTGGCAGAGTCTAGGTGTTTGACAATTGATTTTTGAATGAATGAATAAATAAAACATCAATTTACTAACTCAAAAGAGTAAAAGAAAGTTCTTCCTAGTAAATATAGGCTGGAACTTTCAGATGCTATAAGTAAATTTTTCTTTGCTGAAAAACAAGTCCTAATGTGACTCTGTTGATTTCCTTTGTTCATAGGAAATTTTTTGCAAAACACAAGGAACAAATAGACATAACAACTACTAATGAAAAAAGTGAATATATGAAAAAGATAAAAGAGGTAAGAAGACAGCAGTGATAGCTTTCAGATTATGGTTACATTTTGTTCTTAGTTAATATTTTAAATATGTGTGAGAAACGTGCAATTTTAAAGTTGACTAATAATTATGATTGTCAACAAAAAATGGATTGAAATATTTTATCTCCTCCCAATGTATTTTAAATATGTGAAATAGCAAAGGCTGTCCATGTGAATAGAAATTGTCTGTGAAGTGTGATAATTTTACACTAGCAATATCTGTTATTAATGGATATTTTGTGTAAATTATTTACAGAAACTATGATCTTGCTATTTTGCAGGTAAAGTATAGCAAACTGTTCCATATTTATTAAAATTAGTGTTTATTAAAAAGTATTTCAGTCAAGGTTAGCCCTAAGGAAAGTACATTTTGTTTTATTTTTCTTCTTTGTTCTTCTGAGTTTGTTTTCTTTCTCTTTTAATTTTTTTAATGTTTTGTTTTTAGCTCTAGATTTTTTGCATTTTCTAGACTTTTTGAACTCAGTTTAAAAATATTTTATTATAATGAAGTAATTGAGTCTAAGCCAAGACTTATTCACCAACCTTCATTAGAATAATGAAAACTGGAGTAGGAGGAATATGATTTTGTACCTGAGGCTTGAACTCAGAACCTGAGTGCTGTCTTATAGCTTTTCCACTCAAGGCTGAGGGCTTTACCACGTGAGCCATAGTTCCACTTCCAGCTTTTACTGGCTAATTAAAGATAAGACTCTCAAAGACTTTCCTGCCAGGCTAGCTTTGAACTTTGATCCACCTGAGTAGCTAGGATTATAGTTGTGGGCCACCAGCACCTGAGTAATACAATTAAAATCCAACAAAAGAGACTTGAATAAATATTAGTCATGTTTGCAGTATATTATTGAGTGATGATTGCATTATAAAACCTACTGTGATATGGTCCCATTTGTTTATGTACATGCACAAATATACAGACACACCAGTGATAACTGAACTTCTCTTTACTCCTGGCATTGAAGAAGAAATGCTCTTGTTATCTCTCTCTCTCTCTCTCTCTCACACACACACACAAAATACATTTGCAAATGTAACTTCCCTAGTCCTAGCATTGTAACATCATACCTTTTGTCTATATCCTCTATCTCTGTCTTATACTATGTCAATCAGGTTATAAAATTCATCTCTTTCACTATATTTTCTAAAACAAATGTAATCACAAACATCTTGGGATCTCTTGCAAGCTTGGTTGGGAATTTCAGTTGTTACATGAAAGAATCTCACTGAAGAGCACATTGTAGGGGTGGGGGCAGGGTGAGAGGGCAGTACTCAGTTTTAAACTCAAGAGCCCTGCTAGTGCTTGCTAAGCAAATGTCCTGCCACTTGGTCCATACTTCCAGCCCTTTTTTGCTTTAATTATCTTTCAGTTACAGTCTTATAATTTCACCTGGGCTGATATCAGATCATGAACTTGTAGACATGCTATGATGTCCAACATATTTTTGAGATGCGGGGCAGGGGTGTGTGAATTTCATTTGCTCAAGGTTGGCCTTAAAGGGAAATCTCTGCTACTGGAATATCTGCTACTTGATCTCTGCTACTTGAATATCTGGGATTACAGATACGAACGACTACACTGGTCCCTCATTCATCCCTTGCTGTAGGAAGTGTGCTTACCTCCCTGTTACAAAGCAAAACATCTCTTTCCATCTGAGGCCTGCACCCAGGCCTGTAAATCAGCGGAGACCTTCAAGCACTTCCCACCCAGAAGAATGACCTCCATTGCTTGCATTCTTTCTAGTTTTGGTGCTGTGAACCTTCAGCTATACAGATAGTTTTCCTTTAGAGCTAGTAGCCCTATTCTGATCCTTTTGGCTGAAAGTGCAAATGAGACAAGGTTCATTGGGTGGTCAGTTTTAAACTTGCCTTTTGTTTTCTGAGCAAAATATGTTTTTCTTTCCATTTATCCCCCTTTCTTTGTAGACGCTTCGACAGCCTTCAGGCAATGGCTCCACATTCCCCAGCTTTCACAATTATCTAATAGTCCAGGACCTATATGCTGACATAGTTCTTGTGTTTAGAAGGGCACATATAGAGAGATTTCCCTTCCATTATTAGCTCTCAGCCATATGCCAAGGATACAAGTGAGTAATGATTACCAAGGGAGGAGGCCTTGAACCATTTATTGTTTGTACTAGGGTAGAAACTGGACTGTTTGAGGAATCTATCAGAATTCTCCTGCGTTATTGAAGACCAGTTCAAAGATGACATTTAATTCTATTAAGGGTAGAGCTTTCACTTTTCTTCCCAATATCTCCCCTTGTCTTCTACCTCTTCCCACCGCAGCCCTTCCACTCTCAACTTCTGCACCGTCAGCTTTTCAAGCTTCCACACAGAAAAAACACAATGCAAGATTCGTATTTCTGTGCCTGGATTATTTCACTTAACGTAATGTCCTCATTTATGTTGTTTCACACAATAGGATTTTATTCTTTTCTAAGTCTGGACAGTATTCCCTGTGTGCATAAACCACATTTTCATTATCCACTCGCTCACTGATAGATATGTGGCAGGTGCTTCAGTGAACACAGGAGTGCTGGTGTTTCTTCCACACACTGTTTTCGTTTCTTTTGGCTCAGTAGGAGTAGCCTAATGTTTTTGTTATTAAATATTATATTCACCTGGAAAAGTTCTGTAAATATATAGTATCTGTGTATATATTTAAAAAACCTTTGGTGAATTTGTTATTCATTTGAATAACAGAAATACATTGGTCTTTTGCTTCTTGTGTGTAAGAGAGAGAGACAGAAAGAGAGAGGAAGAGAGAGGGGGGTGGAAGAGGGAGAGAAAGAGGACAGAAAGTATCCTGGGGCATGAATTCAGAGCCTGGGTTCTGTCTTTTAGCTTTCTGCTAAAGTGTTGAGTTCTATCACTTGAGCCATACCTCTGCTTCTGGTTTTTTGCTGAAGGACTGGAAATAAAAATTGCATGGATTTGTCTGTCTTGTTTCAAAATTGCGGTCATCAGATCTCAGCCTCCTGAGTAGCTAGGATCAGAGGCATGCATCACCAGTGCTGGGGTCACATGTCTATACATTTTACATCACTTATTGGACAGGGTCCAAATAAATAACTGACATTTTTACATCAGAATCAAGTCACTAGGCATTTACAGCATATTTGGGCAGGTGACCTGTGTTAGTCACTGGAAGTTGCTTGATGTACCGTTCCTCTATTGAACCATGAACAAACCTCTCAGACAACTCTTTTGTTTTTTCTCTAGGTGCTAACAGACATGCAGAAAGCCCAAGTTGAGAACAAAGATCTACGTGGGAATATGTTTATTGTTTCCAGACAACATAAGAATTTCTTAAGTGATGAGGAAAAAGCTTTTATGCAATACAAGAAGCTCTATGAAGAGTATGTTTGTTCTCATGATCCCTACATTTGTCAATGTGTCATAGTTAATGGGGTGTTGTACTTGCTGTCCAATTGCTGGTTCCCCACTAAACTCATCCTAGTTTTAAAACCTACTAACCACAATGAAATGTTCTTTACCCAGCAAAAAGTAAACATGCTTCTAATTTGGGCGTATAGTGCCAAGTAATACTCTTTGTCACACCAAATCTATTTTTAAAAAACAAAGACTTATCAGTTTTTTGAGAGAACAGTTGTGTTTTTATTTTGTGGGTCTAGCCAGAGAAAATATGAGATCTGTCTTCATTAAAAATAGCTCAACATAGAGCCGGGTGCCAGTGGCTCACATCTGTAATCCTAGCTACTCAGGAGACTGAGATCTGAGGATCACGGTTCAAAGCCAGCCTGGGCAAGGAAAGTCCATGAGACTCTTATCTCCAATAAACCACTAGAATACCTGAAGTGGCGCTGTGGCTCAAGTGGTAGAGCGCTGCCCAGAGTTCAAGCTCAACATGTATATTTTCTTTTTTTAGAGAAGGGTTTAGTTATTGACACAGAGATTTAGAAATTTCTCTTAAGGAATCACTTACCTTTTACTACCTATTTGACTCCATTTAGTCATCAAGGTTTGTTCATTTCACTTCCCAAACATATCTATACTGCTTTCCAGCTGTATTTTTTCCAACTGTATTTTGCTCCTTCATGTCTTTGTTTTGGCTTGCCTCTCAAATTTTTTTCCCATTTTGTCATTTTTCATCTCAACTTGTCTACTTTCTTTCCACACTACAAACATTACAACTGATTACAACAAACTCTTTGTCCCCTGGACTGCAAACAAATCAGAGAAGTCACGCTATCTTACCCCTCTGTACACTTAGGACCTCATACATTGCCTAAAAAGTAGTGGATATTCACCAATGTTTTCTTTATGAATATCAGAGCATTCAATTATACGATAGTTATTCCTACACTCAAAGCTAAATCTCACAGTAGTGTAATTTTGGTAGCTAGGCCTACTTACCCTTAGCTAAACTTATGTTCGTTGCTATAGTACTTAAGCTACAAAGGATTGTTACAATCCTTGTGTTGATTTTGTCCAATTGCATGGAGTACTGAGAGTGATAGTGTTAGAATTCTTCACACAAAGACGTTTCCCAGATGAATACTAAGTTGTCATTTGGGATCATAAGATGTACTGATGATAAGTAACAGTAGCCCTAGGGTCAGCTATCCTCATGGGCTTTTGTCTTAGTCAACATAAGCTACCATAACAAAATGCCATTGACTGGTTTGCTTAAACACCCAGAGGCCAGGATTCCCTCCTACCAGCTTATATATGGCTGTTTTCTAGTTAAAGAGGAAGGAAGGGATGATTTTCCAGTATCATTTCTTACAAGGACATTATTCCCATCGTGAAGACCCCACCCTCCTGACCTTCTCAAAGACCCCGTGTTTATTATGGGCACAAATCTTATGAAAACATTGACTCCTTATGATGGTCATTTCTGTCATTCCAAATCATCTAAATTTTAATTTAGTTAATTTTTTTCTCACTGTGAAGCAATGCCAGCATTCTATATTTAAATTCAAATACATAAATGTGTAAATGTAGAAAGTGAAAGCTACTTGAATCTTTCCACATTTGCGGTTAAGATTTCAAAATGTAAATTCTGGAGGAGGGGAATGGTTCAGTCCATCGCAGTTTGAAGGTGTGTCACTTTAATGCAGTACTCTCTGTTATGCACAGCCTCTTACCATAAACTTCCCCAGCCCTTATTATTCTCTCCTTCAAGTTGAGACAAATATGTCTTGACTTTTTTTTGGTTAGTTGTGGGGCTTGAACTCTGGGCCTGAGCACTGTCCCTCAGCCCTTCAACTCAAAGGCTAGTGCTGTACCACTTGAGCCACAGCGCCACTTCCTGTCTTGGCTTTTAAAAAGTCTCATTTGGTCTGTGTACTGCGTCAAGCTATTATTTAATCCTTTGATCCAGTAAGTTAGGTAGTGTAGATGTTTTATGAATGGTGGAACCTAACCACAGGTAGAGTTTCTTATCCAAGGTCGCACTGTTTTTAAGTATAGAGCCAGTACTCTTAAGTTGGTGTAACTAACTCTCCTTGCTCAGAATATCACGATGGAACTGACCTATACGCTTATCTCAGATGAGGTATGTACAATTGGTCTTGCTGCTTTGTGGTTTTATTTCAGTTAATGTTCTTTCAGTGGCTTGTAAATGTCCAACATTTTTATGAAAATTATATGTTGTAGCTACTGCTAGCAAAAATGTGTTGGTGTTTTTACTAGTTTATTTGATAAATCATTTGTATTCTAAACTTTCCAAATTACTTTTGTGTTTTTGGGTCCAGTCGTGGGGCCTGAACTCTGGGCCTGGGCACTGTCCCTCAGCTCTTCCGCTCAAGGCTAGTGCCCTATCTCTTGAGCCACAGCACCACTTCACGGCTTTTTTCTTTTTGCTTATGTGGTGCTGAGGAATCGAACCCAGGGCCTCATGCATGCAAGGCAAGCGCTCTACCACTGAGCCACCTTCCCAGCCCCTCCAAATTACTTTTGAAATTGTTCATGGTTTGCATGTTTTCTCACCCTGAGGAATTAAAAATGATTCTTTCTTGCCATCATGCATAAGTTGTTGGATTTGATCCTCAGCACTTTAGTTCAATCTTTAGGTTTTAGAAAAAAAAAATGGGAGGTCATTTCCACCTTCAACAGATAACTTTTTTTTTTAATCATGACAGAAACCAGAAACAAATAGCATTTATTGCTGAGAAAGAAAACTTCTTATCACAAAGAAAAATAGACATCAAAAACATGGAAGAAGGACTCACTGCACTTGAAGACCTTCACCAGTACTTGTTTGTTGTCCATGTGTTTGTTTGTTTGTTTGGGTTTATTTTGGTAGAGGTTATGGGGTTTGACCTCAGGTCTTTTAGGAAGGTCACTTGAGCCATGCCACCAGCAGTCTCTTGTTTTATTTTCCATTAGGGTCTTACATTTTTCCAGGACTGTCTTTAGCCCACAATCTTCCTAACAACATCTCCCACACAGCTGAGATTACTGTAACTTGTTATCATGCTTGGTGCCAATATGGTTTTTGTCTTTCATGTTTTTAATCTTCATCCTTCAGTGCATTTTTAACACATGATAACTATAAGCCTATGCCAATATCTAAGGATATTAATAACGGGCCCTTTGTTTCATAGTCTATATAAGTCATTACCATTCAACCTTTCATTATAGAAATAGATAGATCCTGAATTCTCATGATACTTTGGACACAGGTACATTTCAATGATGGAGACCAGTGGCCAGAATATGCCTGAGCATTAAACCAAGGCTGACCCTCTATTTTACATTTCTGTCATTTTAAGTCCCTTTAACTTTTATTTAAAATGTTTCTAATTAATAAAGTAGCATAAATGAAAAATCAATTATGTTTCTCTTATTTTCAGAGCAACAAATGACATATATCGAGAACAAATAAAAATCCTAGGGGATAACCTGGAAAGAGAAAATCAGAGATCGTAAGTACACATAGATAGATAGATAGATAGATGTGTGTGTTTATGAATAGTGTGTTATCAAGAACTCAAGGGTATGATTTTCCTGAATTAAGTTGCATCTAAGTTCTCTTAGATCTATATGTGTTTGTTAGCTTGAATTTTTGTTTTTTGACATTGAGCAGAACCACGGCTTTCCATTTCAACTAAGTGGAATGATCAGAGAGAGAAACTGAGCAATGCCTGGTGCTTGCTCAGGCTTCCATGTCCACCAGCAATGGTGGTAATGGATAGGGGAAAAGAGAAGAGTGCTTAAGACCCCAGGCTCTGCACATGGCCCCTGGTGGTTGTTCTTCCCTGCTAGCTCTGACCATGACTCACTTATTGAATCCCTTCTCTTTGCTCCCACCCCTGTAAAGTGAGGGATGGGAGTGGTTGTACCACATTACAAACCGTACTAAGGTGGTGAAGATCCATGGAAAGTATTTAGATCAAGTGTATCCAGCAGCCACTGGCTAATATTTAGCTGTATTTTACTGTAATGTTTTTGTTGTTGCTACTGACATTAACCTCATGATCTACGGTTCCAGTTGCACATTTTTACCATCCACCAAATTGGTAGCTTTTTTATGTGTGATAGATAAAATTGAGAAGCCCAGAATTTGAAATCTCTTCTTAGCACTTTGGGCAATTTGGAGCGTCCCCTTTTTATTTCTGCCTATGCTTCTTGCTTCTCCACACGCCCCTCAGCTTGCTCCTTGCCATGTTCCTTCAATGAAAGGCCTTGAGCTGTTTAGGGTTGTCTGTCTGCTGTTGTCTTGGACATAAGACAAACATTTCTCATTGGGGAGAAACTTTCAGAGAGAATACTGAGGAAGCTAATGTTTCCTCTTATTATTTCAGTGATTTGGGGGGACCTGCATTGTTAATGATCCAAGTTGTTTCTGAAAAATCAAAATAGCATATGTTTTGTTTGAAATTTCTTCATCTTCTTTGGTAAATTTCTGTGCTGTGGTAATTAGTTTTGGTCTGATCTCTAGTGTTATAAATCAGTGGAAAATAGCGTGTGCGAGAAAAAGGCATCAACGTTGGCTGACTGGTCTCAAGGGTGAGCTAAAAGATATTGCACAGCAAATTGAGGAGGCAGAACTGAAACGAATTGACTTATTGGAAGAGGTAAGGGAACTAAAGGTGCTTAGAATTAACATAGTTCCCTACGTTGCACATCAGTCCTTTCCTTTCAAAAGTTAATTAACTTCTTATATTAAGAGGTCTTCTTTCTGCTGACTTCAAGGTTAGAGTGAATTATTTTCCTTTCTAAGCAATGTGTCCAAAACCAGGAGATTGGTGGTTCAGACCTGGAATTGTATAATCCTAGCTATTTAGGATAGGGAGATCTGGGAATCACGGTTCAAAACCAGCTAGCCTGGGCAAAAAAATTCTGCAAGACTCTACAGTTAAGGCTGGGAAGATAGCTCAGTGGTAGAGTGCTTGCCTTGCATGCCTGAGGCCCTGGGTTCGATTCCTCAGCACCACATAAGCAAAATGAAAAAAGCCGGAAGTGGCGCTGTGGCTCAAGTGGTACAGCCCTAGCCTTGAGCTAAAGAGCTGAGGGACAGCGCCCAGGTCCAGAGTTCAGGCCCCACAATTGGACCCCCTCCCAAAAAAAAGGACTCTCCAGTTAAATTAACCAGCTAAAGAAAGAAAGAAGGAAGGAAGGATGGAAGGAAGAAAGGAAAGAAAAAAGAAAGAAAAGAAAGGAGGGAGGAAGGGAGAGAGGAAGTTAGGAAAGAAGGAAGGAAGGAGAAAGAAAAGAAAATAAAGAAAGGAAGGAAGGAAGGGGGAGGAAGAAAAGAAGGACAGAAAGGAAGAAAGAAAGAAAGAAGGAAAGAAGGAAAGAAAAAGAAAAGAAAGAACAAAAAAGGCAGAAGTGGATCTCAAGCAGTAGAACACAATAGAGTAAAAATGGTGAGTGAGAGTATGAGACCCTTAGCTCAAGTGCTGGTACCATCACATACACACAAAGAAGGAAATAATCTTAAAATAAATGCACGAGAGGAAATACAATTCAGTACTCATACATTTACTCTTTGCCCACCAACCATCCCAGAGCCTCCCACATCGCATGTCATTTGTTTGTAGATAATATATGGTGAAGAACTTAATATACAGAGGAAAAAATAATCTTTTCAGTAGTTACTGACAAATCACATAAACTGAAAAGTCATAGGCATCAATTTGCCTGGATGCTGAAAAATACAAAGCTGAACACTTACAAGAGAAATGATCTATTTCTTTTTTTTTCTTCTCTCTAATTAGACCACACAGAGACAAGAAGAAATCGAAGAATTTGTGGCTGAGATCGAAAGACTTTCAGTAGCATTAAAAGAGGAGAAGCACAAATTTGTTCGCAAACAGAAAAGGTTATTGAAAGAGTTAAACATGTATGAGGTAATTTTTGTATTGCATCTAAGTGTAATGTTGAATGACTGGGGGGCGAGCAAGATAAAATAATATTGCATGCTATTTTAAGTGGTTCCATGTAAAATAAAGAGGAACAAGAGAAAAGAGTGAAGAAAAGTAAAAGAACGTGAAGAGAATCATTTTCCCCCCCCAATGGGAAAAAAAATCACATACTTCAAATTATGCAGAAGTGCTGCCAGCATCTGCCTTGGGAGCAGTGGCACAGTACAGAAAGTGTGGGAAAATCGGAGAGAGTGAGGAGGAGGCGAGGAGACTAGTAAAGTACATCTCAGAAATCCTTCTTTAAAACAGGGTATTCTAGTGACTTGAAACCTTCCATATGCCAACCAGGGGTGAAGTAAGGTGTGAATTCCGGGGAAGGTAGAGAAAATTGGCAATGGAAGTGCCCAGTGGCCCAAAGATCACAAGTCAGCAGAACACAGCAAACGTTTGTACCTTTTCAAGATAAGGACACACCTTGAAAGGCTGGGGAGGGGGGGGGGGGGGAGGGCGGGGGGCGGGAATCATGAGTAGAGCAGAACCAGGAGGATGGTTATAGTGTTCTAGGAAAATCTAGTCCTGTTACTTTTTTTGTTGTTGTTGTCGGTTGTGGGGCCTGAACTCTGGGCCTGGGCGCTGTCCCTCAGCTCTTCAGCTCAAGGCTAGTGCTCTACCACTTGAGCCACAGTGCCACTTCCGGCTTTTTTTGCTTATGTGGTGCTGAGGAATCGAACCCAGGGCCTCAGGCATGCAAGGCAAGCGCTCTACCACTGAGCCACCTTCCTAGCCCTCGTTTAAACATTCTTTAAAAATAAGAACTACTAGTTCACTATATTATGTTGTCTGTACTTACTATGGGTAGCTCCTGTGTCTGCCACCATGTGGAGACTATTTTTGTTATTATTGCAAGTTTGAAATTTTATCTCTTTTCTGACTACAACTTTAATAATTTATCAAGAAGATAAGTCTCGGATATTTTTCACTAGCCAGTTCCTATGACAGAGAGTAGTAAGTCTTATCTCAGATTTAGGATCTTGGGTGATTCAAAATACATCTGCATGTATACATCTTTTGTATTTCATTGCATAGCATAACTGTGTATGGGCTTAACACAAAATGGTTGCTTTCTTAAAAAAAAATAGATATGGTTATCTAACCCAACATCCAAGGTCCAGAACCACTGTACAGATTTGAGATCTGAGGAGAAAGAACCATATCCAGGAAGTCTGTGCAGGTCTCAGAGCAGGAACCACTTTTAGAACTTACTGTCTTCCAGAATGATGATGGAAGAAATCAAAAGCATGTTCACACATACCTGGGGTTTTTCCTGGAACAATAGGGTGGGGGGGGTCAATCCTTCAAGTAGGGGTAGTAGCTGGGTTACCTTCACTGTCCTGGGTTACCTCCTACCCTCCCTCTGCCATTGAAGATAGCAGCAGCTACCTTGGTTTCCTGATTCAAAATGGAGTTCCCTGCTAGGTTCTGAGCCTACTTCTGTATCTCATGGAGGCCCAGAGCCTAGAAGCCCATACACATCTGCCATCCCACAGTCTCTTTCTACACTCCCCCAACCTTCCACCACCAAAAGCACTGGAAATGGGAACAAAGACCACGACCACCTACTGGGTAGCAATAACCAGCTAGCAAGGACGAACATGAATCTAGGAATTAATATAAGCTGAGTCAAAAAGTTTACCTGAAAAAATAAAACATAATAATCACCTAAAATATAATCACAAATATAAATATAATCACAAATGAATTGTGATTATTGCCAAGAAACCCTGGATTATTTTTAAGAATATATGGATGTTACAATAATAAGTGTTGGGATTTTCAATCTGATTCCCATGTATCAGTTGATTTGATACTTCTCAGTTTTCACTTAGCAAACTTGGGTAGACTTTCTTGGTCTGTTAGTTTTATTCAGACTCACAATGCGTACCTAGTTTACTGCCTTTCCCCTTCTCCCTTGGGTCTAGATGGAGTATATTGAATCACTGTGAGCATAAAAGTAAGCAGTACGTTGCAGGTACTGAGTCTCCTGTAATGAATAAAAAAGACACGAAAGGTCATGCTTCACCAGGGAGGGGTAGTGCTCTAGCCAGTTGCTAGTCTTACAGACAATAGACTATGTGGCTTGGCTCAGTTTACATGGAGCACGATGTTTAGGCTTTTAGTGAAATGTAATAAAATACACCAATATTTCTTTTCTCCCTGATGAAGCATCACAAAATGTGTGATCTCACCAGGCATGGGTGTCTCATGCCTGTAGTCCTAACTACGTGGAAGAATAAGATCTGAGAATCATGGTTTGAAGACAGCCCAGCCAGTAAAGTCTAAGACTCTTATCTCCAATTAACTAGCAGAAAGCAGAAAGTGGAGCTGTGGCTCAAGTGGTAGAGTGTGAGCCTTGAGCAAGAAAGCTAAGGAACAGTACTCAGGCCTTGAATCCAAATCTCCCAATAGTAGCATCAGTTAAAAAGAAAAGAAGAAGATCCAGCTACCCAATTGCCAAACAGTGGCATGGCTGGCCTAGATAAGTCATGGCACGAAAGACTGGCTGGATGACTTTAGAAACAGTGGTCAGACCTCCTCTGAAATTCCTCTCTTGGTGAAGTAGCTGAGTGACTCCTCCTCACTGCTGGCAAAGCAATTGGTTCCGAAGTGCAGGGCACCTGATACCACTGAGGGCAGGAATATATGAAGCACCAGAGGCCATTTCCACTGCCCAACTTCATCAAACCTACAGCCTGTCGTGACAATTGCATGGTAAGAGGTAGAAGATTTTATTAAAAAAATAATAATAACAGCAGAAGATGAAGCTGAGAATGTCTCCACAGGTAGCAGGTAAGAATTGCTTCTATCTTTGCCAAGCGTGAAGAAAAAGATGACACCATAAAAACTTCTTAATTTTAAATAGTCTTTGAAAGCAGAAAGTCCCCAAAGTGGGGACTGTTGGATTCTTCCTCCAAGGACATGGAACAGTTCAGAGAAAAACTCCACATCAGATACTGACACTTGAGGATTCCACTCTCAAAAACGGCCAATCACTTCCTGATCACTACACAGGAAAGCACACCTAGCCATCAAAACTTGTAGGTTTGGCAACATGGATGTGTTGGACAGCTTTTCATCACTAATAAAATCCCAGAGATGATAACTGATTTAAAAAAAAAGAAAGGTTTTGCTTGGCTTCCAGTTTTGAAGGTTCCAGTTTACTAAGCAAATCATTGGCTTTACACCTGTTTGGTGGACTTGCATATTGATGGCACTGAATGTGCCCTGGAGCAAACTGCTTACCTCAGGACCAGGAAGCAAAGAGGCCAGGGTCCCTTAAGGGTCTAGGGCAGCCCCTCCATGAGGCAGGGATACACCCGGAGGCCCCACCTACTAAATATTCTACCTTCTCCCCATAACAGCACTCTGGGGACTAAGATGATAACATATGAACTCCGGGGGTACATTTACCCAAACCATCACAGAGAAAGCCATATTCAAAAGGATTTCATAATCCTGTCATTGACTTTGGTATAAATTAATCATGTGTACATAGGATACTGAGAAACTTTTTTTAAGTGACACATATAGTGTTTATTTATAGGCTTCAATGAAAATGAAATTCAAACAGCTTAATACCCATATGTGAGTAATCTGGCAAATACAGGTATCAAGCGCATTTTAATTGTTTTATAAAACAATTCTTCTTTTATAAAACAAATCTTCCAAGTGACCATAAATCAGTTCTCATTACAAATTCTTAAGCCATTTTTTTTCAGGTCAACACAATTACACTTTTAAGATTACAGAGTTTAATGTTTATCGGGTTAAATTCCTAAAGCTAGCAAGATAACAAACGGGTTACTGGGATTCAGACAACCACATGGTAGAGCATGTTTACTGGGCGATCCCAATTACACCACAAGCCAGACGACTTTCAGCATTTCCTGTCTTTTTACTCTCGTCATTTCCACCTCTGCCCAAGTCTGCATTTTCATAGACCACCATAGTGCGGCCAATGATGGAATACTCGCCTGAGAGTGAGGCCAATGAGTCTTCGATGGACACTTTGGCTGTACCGTCTTTGTCAGCAGTCACATTGCCCAGATCTCCAACATGTCTTTCTTGATCTTCTGGCCCACCGTGATTTTTGGATAGAGGATTAAAGTGAGGACCTGCACTGGTACATCCTTGTGTATTATCTCCAAACTGATGGACATGGAATCCATGCTGGCCTTCAGTCAATCCTGTAATGGTCCCCTGTACCACAACTGGCCCATTTGCCTGCTGCTCGAAGTGGATGATGCCCTGCACCAGACTTTGGCCCTTCAGCACGCACACGGGCCTTCATCGCCATGATTGGCCCGCGACGCTTAGAGAGAGAACCGCTATCATGCTGTGTCATTTGGCTCATCTGTGACTAACCCCTCGCAACGTCATATGGGCTAAGCGCTTTAAGATTTGTTTAAACAAAGATTGCTTTTATAGGAGAGTGAGAAGGAGGAAATGTAGCGTTTGGGGAATGGGTATGGGACGTGGATGGGAGTATGCAAGCTTAAGTCCTCCTTTACTATATTAAGAATTAAATGATAGCCAGTGGCTTACACCTGTAATCCTTGCTACTCAGGAGGCTGAGAACTGAGGATTGCAGTTCAAAGCCAGCCCAGGCAGGAAAAGTCCATGAGACTCTTATCTCCAATAAACCACCAAAAAACCAGAAGTGGCACTGTGGCTCAAGTGGTAGAGTGCTAGCCTTGAGCTGAAGAGTTTTAAGGAACAGTGCCCAGGCCCAGAGTTCAAGTCCCACGACCGACCCCCCCCCAAAAGAAAAGGAATTAAATGAAAAATTCTTAAACTTATTAAGAAATAAAACCATAAAAGCATTCATTTTAAGAAAATTGAGCTAAGTAGAAGCTAAGTAGAAGAAGAAACATAGTTGATTCCAAGCAGACATAATAGTAGAAGTAGCACTGGGGAGATTTGATTTTTTTTAATATAGTAATACTCTTTTGGATTTTTATAATAGTAACAACAATAGTACTAGAAATGATAGTTTGTAACCGTATTTGGCGTTTAAAACTAAGTATATGTCTTTGTTTATTAACCTAAGCAACTTTGTGGACAGTTCTTTTTCTATTTCCAATAGCACAACAGCAGGAGGCTGCTTTATTGAAGAACAACATTTATCAGTTTACAAAGGACATTGCAAGATACTTTAAAAACATGGTAAAGGATGATTAGTGCGTTCTTCCTCCTCCTTCTGCTCCTCCCCTTGTTAAGGACTGGGGATCCAACCCAAAGTGTTGCCCATAGTAGACAAATATTCTACTACTGAATGGAATTCCTAACCCGTGGTTTTTTGAGACAAATTTCTGTTACATGTAGCTCAGCCTGGCCTTGAAGTCACAACCCTCCTGCCTCTGTTTCAACAGCTGCTGGGATTACATGTGTGTACTACCACACCTGGTGTCTTTTTCTTTTCTTCTTTCTTCATTACAAAATTGGTGTTTACAGATAGTACTATTTATCTGGCACCATTGAAGTTTTCATAAAATTCACAATTATTATTAAAATCATTCTCTGTTAAAGCTTTAAATTTTAATCACATGTATATGCACATGTGTAGCTGTGTACATGGGTGTGTAAATATATATATATATTATAAATCAATTTTTATATATATAATAAATAAATATATATATAATATATATTATAAATCAATTTATTATCATGTATTATTATATACATGTATATCATATATAAATATATAAGTATTAGAGAGTGTGTCAGTTTTTCCATTGCTGGCCAAGTACTCAAGAAAATCAACTTAAGGAAAGAAAGATTATTTTGGATCATGGTTTCAGAAGTTCCCTGTGGGTGGCCAGGCTCCTTTGTTTATAGGCCTTTGGAAAAGCAGAACCATTCTAAAGAAAGCACAGTGAGGAAAGCTGCTCACCTTATAGCAGCCTGGAAGCAAAGAATAGTTAACAGGAAAAGGCCAGAGCCAAGATGGACTCTTCAAACGCAAACCCACAGGAACTGACTTCTTCCCACTATCCATAGTTTTATACTCTCAATAATCTATTCAAATTTTGAATCTATCTATGCATTAAACCAAAGATTAGGTCAGAGCCCTCATGATCTAATCATCTTTGGAGCTCACCTCACAGATACAACCATTATTGGGTGATACTCATCTCCTAGGTTGCCTCTTATTTCAATGAAGTTGGGAATTAGGATGGATCTTCAAAGAAAAAGGGAGAGAGCAAGGGAGGGAGGGAGAAAGATCTAGAACAAACTCACATGTAAATACAATAGTGGGGAAACAATTCAAGAGGCCTTTGTTTTCATTTTTTAAGAGATCTTAATTTCTTTATAAGGTAGTGATTAGATTGGGTTTGCTACTTCTTTCTTTCCTCCCTCCCTCCCTTCCTTCCTTCCTTCTTTCCTTCCTTCCTTCCTTCCTTCCTTCCATCTTTCCTTCCTTCTTTCCTTCCTTCCTTCCTTCCTTCCTTCCATCTTTCCTTCCTTCCTTCCTTCCTTCCTTCCTTCCTTCCTTCCTTCC
>NW_012267218.1:35159858-35163181 GCF_000151885.1 Dipodomys ordii
TTCCTTCCTTCCTTCCTTCCTTCCTTCCTTCCTTCCTTCCTTCCTTCCCTTCTCCTTGCCTTCTTTCTCTCTTCCTTCTTTTCTTTCTTGTGCTGATACTGGGGCTTGAAGTCATCATCTCAAGCTCTCCCTTAGCTTTTCCACTCAAGGCCAGAGCTATACCTTCACTTCAGGATGAGTGGACAGATATTGTGATAGGGGTAGCTGCAATAGGAGCAGTTAAAGCAGTATTCATAATCCTTTCAAATATATAATCGGCCAGGTGCCGGTGGCAGATGCCTGTAATCCTAGCTACTCAGGAGGCTGAGATCTGAGGATTGCGGTTCAAAGCCAGCCCAGGCAGAAAGTTCATGAGACTCTTATCTCCAATAAACCACCAGAAAACTGGAAGTGGTACTGTGGCTCACATGGTAGAGTGCTAACCTTGAGCTGAAGAGCTGAGGGACAGTGCCCAGGCCCAGAGTTCAAGCCCCACGACTGACAAAATAAAAATAAAATATCTAATCAATAGTGATAAGCTATGTATGTGAAGTTGGTTATTAAAAATGGAAATATATACTATTTGAAATACCTGATACCAACAACTTAGGCTTTTTTGTTTTACTTTTTTGTGTGTGTTACAGTGCTGTAGTTTTGAACTCAGGGCCTTCCTTGGCTTGCAAGCACTCTGCCACTCGCATTATATCTCCAGCCCTTGTGGGGATAATTTTTCAGATTGTATTATATACTTTTATCCAGGGATAGTGTCAGACATGGATCTTTCTATATCCACCTCCCACCTATTTGGATTGTTGTTGTGCACCATCATAAAATCTCACTAGCTTTTCCTTGGACTGGTTTTGAACCTAGATACTCCCATATCTGTCTCCCATGCAACTGAGATTACAGATGTGTGACATCCCTTAACCCTTAAAAATAACAATATAGTCATATAGATATGCATATATTCATATATGTACATATACTCATATGTATATTCCTCTGTTCTTAACAAAATGCTGAGGATCATACAATGTTGGTTCCAGAGTTTTTGGAAGTAACAGTCTCTCTCTGTCTCTGTCTCTTTCTGTCTCTCTGTCTCTGTCTCTGTCTGTCTCTCTTTCTCTCTGTCTCTGTCTCTCTGTCTCTGTCTCTCTCTCTCTCTCTTTCTCTCTCTCTCAGTTAATCTTGTTAACTTGATTGGAAAGAGAGATGCCTGGGAGATTAGTAAAGCACGGCTCTGGATATGTCTGTGAGGACAGTTCCAAAGAACATTTGACCTTGAAGGTTCTAACCTAGTCAATGGTTTAATCCACTGATGAATTTAAAAGATAGTAATTATACAATGAATCAGGAGGTGTGGTTTAAAAGTGTCATAACCAAGAATTGAATGGAGAATTCAACAGAGAAAAAAGTAGAGAAGTTCTTTTTTCTTTTCTTTTTTTTTGGGCGGGGGGTCCAGTTGTGGGGCCTGAAATCTGGGCCTTCAGCTCTTCAGCTCAAGGCTAGCCCTCTACCACTTGAGCCACAGCGCCACTTCTGGCTTTTTTCTTTTTGCTTATGTGATGCTGAGGAATCAAACCCAGGGCCTCATGCATGCAAAGCAAGCGCTCTATCACTGAGCCACCTTCCCAACCCCTAGAGAAGTTCTTAAAATCCATAAAGTGATTTTTTTTCTTCAAGAAATCTTAAATCCTCCTTAAAAGTCTCAGTAAATCCCTTCTCATCCCCAAGTTTTGCCAACCAGTTGTCATTATATTCAAGTATATTCCATGTAGTGAGTATCTCAATATCTATTTTACTTAACTTTGGGAAGTCCATGGATCTTTTGAATAAATCAGCTTTAAGGTTTGTGAGTTTTTGTAAGAGAGGGAGACATGGGGTAAGCTGTGTGGCTCAAGACTTAATGAAGACTCCTGCTCTGCCTATGATCTGTGAGATAATTGTGCTTTTTATGTTTGAGTAGGAGAAAGTGAAAACAGACTTAAAAGGCACACGAGAAGAAGAAAGCAGGAAAATCAAAAGTCATTATGAATGTCTAAGGAAGTTAGAAATTGAAATCCAGACCAACGATGATAAAGTAAACATTTTGACTACCGAAAATGAAAAAATTAGAAAAGTAAGTTTATCAAAATCTCATTTTCTATAATGGTTTTGATTGATTGCTTAGATCAGCAACACTAAAAGAGAAAAAAAAATCTCTGCAGGTAAACTTTTTTTCAGTACTAGGACTTGAATTCAAGCTTCCCACTCACTTAGCTTGCTTGCTTAATTTACTTGCTCAGCTGGTGCTCTACCACTTGAGCCACATCTCCAGCTTTGCTTTTAGCTGGTTACTGTTTTTGGAGCTGGAGTCTCTCATACTTTTCTGTCAAGTGGCACAGTACTGCTGTATTGACTAACTTTGCCTGGTTTGGAACAATGTATGCATACAAACTATAGAATACAATGCATAATCCTTTGTGCAATCTTGTGTTGATGAGCTTATTCTTGAGTGTAGTCAGTCCATTATTCTTAGTTCTGTAAGTATTTCACTGTATGACTCTACTTCACTTTATTTAAACCCACCTCTCCTGTCCTTAGATATTTGGAGAGTTTCTAACTTTTGGCAGTATCGCCATGCTTAGTATAAATTTTTGATGAGCATACATAAACACACACACACATTTCTATTAGTTATCTCAAGTGGAATTGCTAGGTTATAGGGTTCATCTTAACATATCTGCAGTCTTCTGAAGGTGTCGCACCAATTGCCCTTCCTCTCCTCATTACATAAGGTCACTGGGAACTCCATCTTCTCACCAACATGCCTCTTCAATTCAGCCATTCTGGTGTGCACACAGTGGTACCCCACTAATTTGCCTTTCCCTAACAATTGATGAATATTTATATATTGCTGGTCACTTGAACCATCTCCTTGAAGAAGTACCTGTTCTAAATTTTCTACCTATTTAAAAAAAATTAAAGCTGTCTCTATCATACTGATCATTTTACAGCAAAAAAAAAATTGGTTCATCAAGCCCCTAAAATTAGTCTCAACGTACATATTTTAAGTTTTTGGGTTTAGATCTCAAAAGATTAAGGTTTGCATATTATATAAGATCCATCATTTTAATAATTTATGTTCACTAATTAGATATGCCACTGATTTTAATGCTCAGAGCTAGTGTACATATACATTGCAAAGAATATATAATATGTCTCCCATCCCAAAGGCTTGATAAGAAATGTACTCATGGGGGCTGGGAAGATGGCTCAGTGGTAGAACGCTTGCCTTGCATGCATGAGGCCCTGGGTTTGATTCCTCAGCACCACATAAGCAAAAAGAAAAAAGCCGGAAGTGG
>NW_012267218.1:35163231-35196634 GCF_000151885.1 Dipodomys ordii
ATTCCTCAGCACCACATAAGCAAAAAGAAAAAAGCCGGAAGTGGCACTGTGGCTCAAGCAGTAGAGTGCTAGCCTTGAGCTGAAGAGTTGAGGGACAGGCCCAAAGTTCAGGCCCCACGACCGGACCCAAAAAAAGAAAAAGAAAAATGTACTCATTACCTTGCCCATATAATTCTAGCCCCTCTGTATGGTATTTTCACAATAAAAAAAAGAATATATAATCTGTATTATATGTCTTTAAAATGCATAATTTGTACATTTCATATTGTGTGACAAAAAAACAGTAATAACAAAAGTTTGTATAATATATCCCAGCTTGAAAGGCCTGAATTAGATTCTGCCACCCGCTGCTAACACTCACTTTGGGCAGATACTTAATGTCTCCCATTTTTGTCTTCTTGAAATAGCAGTAATTCCTTATAGGAAAAAATGCAACTTCTTTGTAAACTGAAAGTTTAAAGTAAATGAACTTTTTTTAATAAAATAACTTTTCAGTTACGTAAAATGATCTGAAGGTCAGAATCTGTATCAGTGTACTCCCAAGAGTAACAAAGCTTAGTTAGCATGTATTCAGTCTGTTTGATATTCACAATACTCTGATAAATTAGGGAATGTTACATTCCTTTTACAGAGGAAGAAACTAAGACTTTATATGATTTAAAAATGTTTTGATGTTAGATAAAACAGTGAGCACTGCAGCAATAAGTCTAAAAAGAATTGGCATAGTCACTGGCTAATTCTCTTCACTTATATGGGTGAGGTTTTTTTTCCCTTCTGTAAAATGTCAATAGCTATCCTACCAATCTCTTGGGGGGGGTGTTGATAGTATTAAAATAGCAAAATAGGCAAAGCACAGATGGCAGGTGCATGCAATTCTAGCTACTCAGGAGGTTGACATCCAAGGATAGCAATTCAAAGCCAGAGCAGGTAGGAAAGTCTATAATACTCTTATTTCCAATTAATCAGCAAAAAGCTAAATTGGAGGCATGGCTTCAGTGGAAGAGTGCTAGCCTTGAGCAAAAAAAGCTAAGAAAGAGTGTGAAGTCCTGAGTTCAAGTCCCAGTACTGGCACAAAAATACATATACACAAACATTCATATATACATACATACATACATGGCTTAATAAGTCCTAATGTTCTTTGAAAAAGCAATGGTGCTCCAAACAGCCTAAGTCTCAGAGCCTCACATGTGAAACACATCTTCTTTTTCTAGCCCTTGGAACAAACTTAGAAGGAATTTTATCCACTTGTGAAAGTATTCCAATAGACTCTCTTCTGATAATTATTATTTATTAAAATAATTCAAATTTCCATTTGTACATTTTGGCACAGGATTTTTTTTTTTTTGGTCAGTCGTCAGGCTTGAACTCTGGGCTTGGGCGCTATCCCTCAGCTCTTCAGCTCAAGGCAAGTGATCTATTGCTTGAGTCACAGCACCACTCCCAGTTTTCTAGTGGTTTCTTGGAGATATGAGTCTCATGGACTTTCCTGCCCGGGCTGGCTTTGAACCGTGATCCTCAGATCTCAGCCTCCTGAGTAGCTAGGATTACAGGCGTGAAACACCGGCGCCCGGCAATATTTTTGTTTGGGACTTCATGCTTTCAGACAGCACACCTCTTCAAATTCTTACCGTATCAGTTTACATTCAGAATATCCTCTGTCTTTCTCCTTCCATAGAAGCTTGATAAGGATATTGGCCATTTGCCCCCTTCATCTAGAGCAGTTGGTAGCACCAGGAAAGTAAGTCTAGGTTCTGGGTTCATTAAATGATTACATGCCTATTTAAAATACACAGTAACCAGACTCCTAAAAGCAACAACAAACCTCTCTTTTACAGCATATGGCCTACTTGCGGAATGAAGCAGATAACTACAAGAAAGGAAGAGAATTCCTTGGGCAAAGTTCCAATGACCTGTCTTGGCAGCTGTTAGCTCAGCAAGGTGAATAATGTCTTATGGACCCATTAGATTGGCTTTATCAATTTGCATAGAGTAAAATGTCCTGGTTTGAAGGTCAATGAATATTATTAACTGTTCAACCACTACCACCATAGCAAGACATAGCACATTTTTATCATTACAAATGTTCCCTTATGTCTCCTTTGGGTTGATCTCTCAATTCTCCTCCACTTTCTAGAATCCACTTTTCTGCTTTCAACACTAGAAATTAAGTGAAAGAAAAAAAATGTGTGCCCTTTTGTGCTTGGCTTTTTGACTCAGCAAAATGTATAAGATTTTAGCCAGACATGGTGGGTCATGCTTAAAAACCTAGGTACTCAGGAAGCCAAGATCAGGACTGAAGCTTAAGATCAGCCTGGGCAAAAAATTCACACAAGAACTTTTCTCAGCAAATAGCTGGTTTGGGTAATGCCCTCGTGTCCCAACTATGACAGGAAGCAGAAAACTGGAGAATTGCAGTCCAGTCACACCTGAGCAAAAAATAAGACCCTATCTCAAAAGCAATCAGTGCAAGCCTGGCGCTGGTGGCTCACACTTGTAATCCTAGCTTCTCAAGAGGCTAAGATCTGAGGATCTCGGTTCAAGGCCAGGCCAGGCAGGAAAGTCTGTGAGACTCTTATTTACAAAGTGGCGCTGTGGCTCAAGTGGTAGAGCACTAGCCTTGAGATGAAGAGCTGAGGGATAGTGCCCAGGCCCAGAGTTCAAGCCCCATGACCGACAAAAGCAAAAACAAAAAAACCAACCAGTGCAAAAAAGATCACGCTAGGACAATGAGGAGGTGAATATATAAAATATATATATATATATATACATATGTCATATATATGTTCTTTAATATATATCATATATATATATAAATATATATACACACATATGTATGAAGAGAAGCCCATTAAATTGTATAAGTACTGATAAGTATTTCTATAAGAAAACTAAAGCTAGTTTTACAAAAATGTTCAAATTATTTCACTAACTATTATTTTTTAAAATCTTTTAGCAAGATACACAGATTTGTGGGCAGAATTTCAGGCCACAGTTAAGGTGAGTGTGTAGGGGGGAGGTGTACATACATATTTGGACAAGAATCCAGTACTAGCCAGGCACCGGTGGCTCATGCCTGTAATCTTACCTACTCAGGAGGCTGAGGTCTGAGGATCATGGCTCAAAGTCAGTCTGGGCAGGAAAAGTCCATGAGACTCTTATCTCCAATAAAGCACCAGAAAACCAGAAGTACTGCTGTGGCTCAAGTGGTAGAGCACTCGCCTTGAGTTGAGGGACAGTAGCCAGGCCCACATTTCAAACCCCAAGACCGACCAAAACTGAAAAAGAATCCAGGACTGCAGGAGGTTGACAGTACCTTTATGACTATCATAGTTAAAAATTTTCATTGTGCCAATGAAATCTTAATTTTTTAGGAAACTGTCTTATACTTCTAATTTGGGAGTTTCTCTGCCTTTGTGTATATGTGTGCATGTGTGTGTGGGGGTTCATCTGCCAGTCTCCCATCCCCCTCTCATTTTTTTTCTCTCTGTCCTTGCAAGCTTAAACACATTATTGTTTTTGGACAAAGTAGTCAGTCCTAAATGCAGTCTATCATCATGTTTCACCAGCCAGTAACAGGCTCTTCACTACAGTTAGGTAGCCTAGGATTTCAAGCCAGGCTCTGCCTATG
Organism: Dipodomys ordii; assembly: GCF_000151885.1. Classification (NCBI taxonomy): domain Eukaryota; kingdom Metazoa; phylum Chordata; class Mammalia; order Rodentia; family Heteromyidae; genus Dipodomys; species Dipodomys ordii. Next base: position 35,166,863 of record NW_012267218.1, read on the forward strand.
TACTAAGTTTTAAATACTAGTGTTCATACAATCCTTTAGTAGCCCTTAAGACATCTTCAGAATTCCTTCTGAAAATGAAGCTGTGGCAGCCGAGTCTTAGTAACTTTTCCAAGACCCAATCAATAAACTTAAAAACTTAAAAGGCAGATCTCATTTGGTTCCAAGGTTGCTTATCTTAAACTTTAGCTCCTTTGCAGTTCTGTTTTGAGGGTGATCTGGCTTTTTCTACCACCTCACCCCCAACTGTATAGTTAAAAAGTCAAAGTCAGAGCTGGGTGCTGGTGGCTCATACCTATAATCCTTAGGTGACTGAGAACTGAAGATGTTGGTTCAAGGCCAACCCAAGTATGAGAATCCATGAGACTCCAATTAGCTGGAACTGGAACTGTGGTTCCAATGGTAGAATGCTAGCATTGAGCTAAATAATAGATAGATAAATAAATAAAAGCTGGGCACTAGTGGCTCATGCCTGAAATCCTAGCTACTCAGGAGGCTGAAATCTGAGGATCAGAGTTTGAAGTCAGCCCAGGCAGAAAAGTCCCCATGAGACTCTTATCTCCAATTAACCACTCAAAACTAGAAGTGAGCCTGTGGTTCAAGTGGTAGAGTGCTAGCCTTGAGCACAAAGAGGCTCAGGGACAGTGCCAAGGCCCTGTTTTCTAGCACACACAGATACACATGAAAAAGGCAATGTCAGTGGGAATTCTACTCAATCTTGACCTTTAATAATCCATTTTTTTCTGGGCACTTTTACAGAACTTTGCAAACTGGCTGTATACACATACTTATTTCACATTACTTTTGTTTTCAGAATGCATATTTTGTTGCGACTGGTACACTTACACCCCCCACTTCAAATGGCTTTTTTTTCTTTTTTTAATGATTTTTATTTGTAAAAATACTGTACAGAGGGGTTACAGTTACATGAGTAAGATAATGAATACATTTCCTATGGAGCATCGTTACCTCCTCTTTTGTTTTCCCCTTAGTATCCATCCCTTCCCTCCCCACCTCCCCAACTCCTCCCTCCCCCCACCCAAGTTGTAAAGTTTGTTTTCAACATAGTGTCTTGTACATCTCATTGTTACAATGGGTCAACCTGTATCCTTATTTCGGCATTTTGCTATTTCCCTTCCCCTCCCCAAATTAGAAAAAGGTATATACAAGATGCAGGACACCAGAAGCAAAAACAGTGAAAACAGGGGTTGTACCTTGGGGGAAGAACATACAAAAGAAACAACAAAAAAAATCACATAGTACATTATAAATATGTTAAAAAACAATAGCAAGAAAGAAAAAAACACTTGGGTCCCTACCTTGAGGTTTGTTTTGCTTAACTTATATGGTCATATGTACATAGCTTTTGACCTTTTCTGCTTGTCCCAGACATATACTATTTACCACAAATAAGGGAAACCATGGGACCTATGTTTCTTTGGGCCTGGCTTACTTCACTAATATAATTTTTTCAAATTCCTTTTCTTTAAGGACTCAGGGCGTAATGGTGAAGAGATCTTGCAAGAACTAGCAACTCTAATAAAGAAACTGAAGGAGAGGGATGAAAGCATCGAAAACATGAGTAGGTGGCTCGAAGGGAATATTAAAAAGCTACGTCTCATCATGAAGGAGGAATTACCAGAGGACCGTCGTAAGCAATACTTTCATGTCTTTGATAAGATAGTGTTGTTATCTTACTGTAGTTGGTGACATCAAAAGAAAAAAATTATCTCTAATATGTCACACTCAAATAGACATTGGCACTCATTTATGGGTTGAATACTATAGAATTATTTGCCAATTCTTCCTTCTACCTAAATTTATTTATTCTGTTTGTACTCATTTGAACTGTAATCCTCCAGTTCTATCTTATACAAGGATTAACCATTAAGCCCAACCCTGCAATATTTTTACAGCCTTAAAAATTTAATTTGCAGTGTTATGTTTTTGATTGAAAACTACTTGATATACCTACGAACATTTGGAGCTTTTTTTTTTTTTTTTTTTTGGTACTAATACTGGGCCTTGAACTCAGAGCCGGGGCTCTGTCCCTTAGCTTTGCCCCTTATGACTAGTACTATACCATTTGAACCACTGCTCCACTTTTCTGTTTCTTTGCTGGTTAATTGACTTTCTTGCCCTGGTTGGCTTCAAACCAAGATCCTGAGATCTCATCTTCCTGAGTAGCTAGGATTACAGTCATGAACCACTGGTGCCTGGCTGTATTTTGTGCATTTAATTCTGGAAAACTACTTATACTTTTATAATTTCAGCAAGGAAAAATCATTTTTTAACAGCAATTATCTCTTGGAAAAACTAAATGAAGAATCTAGGCCACAGACTCTTAAATATGAGAGCCACAGGGAGGTTTGAATAAAATTCCTAGGCTCAGACTGTATTTTAAATCAATTCAACAAACCAATGGTTTTAGATAGTATATAACAATGTACTTGTTAGATTTATCAACAGAAAAAATTTTGACTTTCAAATTATTTCAGGCTGATTAACAAAATAATTACCATTTACAGTGAAAAGTCTAAGGTGCTACAAAGGCTTAAGTCAAAACAACCAACTTTCAGGTTCTACATTAAAATCCTTGATCCACTTTGCAGAGAGACCTAATATCAATCATCTACATGTGGCTATCAAGTTTTACCAATACCATCTGTTGAAAAGGCTATCTTCCCCTCCCTGCCCCCACCCCTCAGGAGATGGCTATAACTGTGTAGCCTTACCTCTGTGTCTTCTGTCCCATGGGTCTTAGTGTCTGCTTTTGTTGCCAGTACCAAGCTATTTTGGTTACTGTGGCTCTGTAAAAGAATTTGAAGTCTGGTATTGTGGTACCTCCAGCATTGCTACTTTTTGCTCAAGATTTCTTTGGCTACTTAGTGTCTTTTGTGCTTTCACATGAATTTCATAATTGATTTTCCTATTTGTTAGAGGCATGGATAAAGTGGTAGATCCATTCCTGAACAAACAAGAATATATTTTTTTATTCCTACAGAAAAGAAGAAAACTAGACGTATCAAAAGTGCCAGAAGTCCACCTTCTAAATGTAGTAGGAAAATGCATTAACAAAGAATAACTAATAAAATCAAGGATACAATTGCTGTAACTTCAAAAAGCACAGACAAAACTAATGTAAAGGTGAGCACATCTACTTCCACATTTTGCAACTGTCATAGGACTCTTCAAGGTTTATGAAGTAATTTACCCAACAAGTAGCAGAGCCAGAGAGTAACTGTCTAAACAATACAAATAGATAATAATATAATCTGTAGCCGGATTATAAGGTTAAGTGCTATTTCGTTTTCATGACTGTCCCTGAGTCTCTTGAAACCTGAAAGCATAAACATCATCAAAAACCAACTATAGGGGGCTGGGAAGGTGGCTCAGTGGTAGAGTGCTTGCCTACCATGCATGAGACCCTGGGTTCAATTCCTCAGCACCACATAAGCAAAAAAAAGAAAAGAAAAGCCGGAAGTGGTGCTGTGCTCAAGTGGTAGAGCGCTAGCCTTGAGCTGAAGAGCTGAGGGACAGTACCCAGGCCCAGAGTTCAGGCCCCACGACCGGATCCAAAAAAAAACCCAACTATAGGAAAACATCTATTCTGTATTTCATTCACTCTAGCAGCACTCTGTGAATCATTAGACGCATCTTCATTCCAAAATATAACAATGTGAAAAAATGTGTCTCAATAAAGTATGGCATATAGATTTTTTCAAAAAATGAGACAAAGGAAAAAGGGTTTATGTGAGTACATATATTTATTCATTTCAGAAGAAACACTATACTTTTATTCAACATTTTGAGAAGTTACTTCCATAATTAGTATATCCGAACATTTGAGGTTTTTGTACTTAAAACTTTTTATCATTGTTTTCTTTACAGGAACCATAATATGAACATGTCTACTACATAGTTTATAAACAAAAAAATGGTGTATAAATTATGTTCTATTTCTATATTATCAAAATACTGTATTGGCAAAAATAAATAAAAACAACATACTTTATTTCCATGTTTGCTTATAGACTAAACAATTATCTTTGACACTGTACCTCAGTACAGGTGGCATATTAAAACACAATAGGCATGCACAATTACATTACTGCTTAGGATTTCAGAATGTAATTTTGTTAAAAGGAGTTGTTGGTTTTTTTTTTTAATTTTCCCTGTAGTGCGGGGCACTGAACCAGGGCTTTGCATATGGTAGGTAAGCAGTTTATCACTTGAGCTCCTTCATTTTTACTTAGTTTTACAGGCTCTCACCACTACCTTGCCTGCACTGGCCTCAAACCTGGGATCCTTCTGCCTCTGCCTCCCCAGGAGGTGAGGCTGCAGGATTTTTTGTTTTGTTTTGCTGGAAGTTCTAGGAATTAAACCCAGAGCCATTACCACTGGAGTTCTGTCCCCAGACCTAAAGTTTTTCTTTAAAAAAAAAAATGAGAATAATCCATGCTAGATTCCATAAACATGGTGGCACTCCAAAGAAGAACTTTTAGGCTTTTAGTGTAATAGATAACGGTATGCTGTATAACAGAGTATCTTGGTATTTTATATTTCCAAGTTCAACCATAAGGCTTTTTTAGCCAAAAAACAAAAAAGTAAAAAAATTCACAAGCATTAAGGTTTGCTGATAAAGTTGTTCTCACATATGACAGAACAGTGGTAACATAATAAAAAAAACTTGACTTATTAAGAATACTTCTTAAGTTTTCTGGCATGTTCCATACATCAGTGTCCATTGGCTCCTTCAGAGAGTATCCGTGAAGGTTCAGTAAATTTTGCAGTGAACAAGTAAAAAAGAGCTGGTGTAGGTACCAAAGCCAAAAGGGGTAGGTCTTGCTCAAGTTTATCCACTCTGGAAATGGAGATTATCCCATAGGCATGAAGTAACCAGTGGCTGAAGAGAACAATAAGTCTTTTCTTTCTAACCAGAAGATCATAGCAGTTCTATATCATTTTATAAAAGAAAGAAAAGAGAAATACATATTATTAACTGAACAAGCAAGATAACTGTTCTCACACAAAGTCATAGCCTTACAATCACAGAATATTTGAGGTTATAAGGATGTAAGAATCACCCAGGCTTGCTGTTTGCTCTTGGAAACAGCAAGGATTCTTTTGAAAGATGTAAACTACAAGAGGAATTCTTTATTACATTCTTTCTTCCTGCCCCGCCCCATGGAGCTATGACATAAGAGGTACGTAAACGAAGCTTCCTCACCCTTTAGCATTCTCAGAGTATTCTGCCTGAATAACTAGAAGGGAGCAAAAATGGCATGTGAATATCCTTATCCTCTTTTACTCTTAACAATACCCTATAATATGCAGAAACTAGAAGGATCAATTAAGTATCATCTAAATGTGCTAACATATAACATGTAATCTGTAGTAGACAGTCATCTGCTTTCTCTTATCATTATATGTGACCCATCAACTCACCTAATGCTGCTTTCCCTGATGCAGGTACCTATTTCTGACTTGTGTGTATAGAGTTAAATGAACTATATGTATATTTTATGTAGGAGCGATTTGCAGAGGCAGAGAACCAGTAGATTTCAAGCTAATTTTATAAGTGCATGCCTAATTTATAATTATATAACAAATATATAACAAATTCAAAAGCCTCATTTGATTCAATCATCCAAACATTTCTCCTTTCAAATCTTTCCCTACAATTGATAAATGTATAGAGCTAATTTCTGTCTTAATTAATCATACTGCAATGCTGACTATAAGGAGCAAAGAGGGTAGCTTTAAATGAGAACTGAGTAACCTCCATCAACATATTCTGTCTAGTGCTTCCACTGATAGTCTTCCTAAAAGTCACTAGGACATCTAGGTAGCCCCTGTGCTTTCTTACCTATATTAGAAAAAGCGACATCAATAGCATCAACAGAGGGCCACATTATTTAGCTTCCCCCCCCACACCCCAGGGCTGAAGACCGAACCAGGGCCTTGCGCGCGCACCGAGCACGCACCCTTACGCTGGGCTTTAGCCCCGGCCACATTATTTAGAAAGAAAATTTCAGATGACTATACATGAACAAATAGGCAAAAATACACTTTTGTATTAAAAGCTTAATGAATGTGACTACTCATTTATTACTCTTACTTTTGATTGATAATAGCTTAGTTCCTTAAAAATACTTAAAAATACAATTGTGATGACATGAAATTCTATTTTATTCTACTAACCTATAAATAAGTCAAAATGTAACTTTTGGTCAAAATATGCTGAAATATATATACTTACATATATATACAATATACATCTGTATGTAAGTATATATAGAGAGATTTTTCTAGAAATTTTTTAATGGAGCATGCTGCTTGTAATTTTGTTTAGACAACTGAAGAACCTGGAAAAGGTCAACCCAGTTTACTGGGTTGAGTTGGCATTACACAGAAACTAATAGCCATGATCTAGAATGTTAAAAATTATTTTTTCCCAGTTGTACAGAGGTAATGCACGTTATTAAATACATATGGTCTTATCTACATGGGCCATATTGCAGAAATTAAGTATTCTTTAAGTAATGAAAACAACAAAATAGGATTCTTTTTAACAGTGACCTTCCGCTGAGATACTAAAAGAGGCACTTCTCTTCAGGAAAGATCAGAATCAGAACTAATGTGGCTATTACTAACATGATCTCTAAATATAAAAATATTATACATATTAAGGGGTAAAAGAAACCTATCCATAATCAAGACAATAAAAAATAGATGACATACATTCTATGTCATCTATACTTTAATTACTAATGATTATGTACTGCAATTATCAGGATAAAGTTTAAAAATTCTGCTTGCTCTGTGGGTAAATTACATGAGATGATTTTTCTTCCTCATGCTATGTAACAGTCTGACTACTTCACTATTTAATTTCTGAAGGAAATAATGTAGTAGAGAGAATTTTCCATAAATTTACTGAGGAGTTAGAAGCTAGGATTATATCGGTTAGTCAAGGATTACTAAAACTACCAATTTTACTTTACCATAGCATATGCACTTATAGTCAATATGGCCAAAAAAATTTAACAAAGAAGAAAAATTGCCTACCTCTATTTCAGAAGCTGACATGTATACAGCCAGAGTAACCAAAGATAACACTAATATAATGTATGGGAAGGCATAATCTGTAAGAAAAGTATTCATATTACATTGGAAATTAAACATATTTTGTAAATAAAGCATCAAACAAATTCAAAGAGTGTAATTTTCCCCATGGTCAGAAAACTCCCTTCTCAACCAGTTCTGTGAGACTTGAGTCCTATATCTTAAGACATCAGGTCACCCAAAATTTTCTGGGAAAGGTCAGAGAGTATTGGCCTTGCAGGCCATGTAGTCTGTCTTAGTTATCCAGTTACGTATGTAACAGTAGTGCAAAGGTGACCATAGGAAAGGTAACGAGCAATGGGCATGTCCTGTTGCAATAAAAATTTACAAACAGTAAAATTTGAATTTCATAACAATAAATGTCTTATGATTTCCTTTTCTCAACTTCTTAAAATTGTAAAGGCTTTCACTGAATGAAAGGAATTAATGCCTCCTTCGTACAGCTAGAGTGGTACTAGATATACATCAAACCTGGGAGTAATGAGAAAATAAAAATAATTTTATGTGTTTTATGGTCGCAAAGAGGAGCTTTGGTTGAGAAAGGTTATGTATAAGAGTATTCCAGCCCTTTGGTGTGGGGTGGGTCTGAAAATCTGCCACATAGTTCCTCTAGTGGGTTAGTAGGAGATCACACTTACAACACTTCAAAGTAAACAAGTTTCCACTAACAACTTCCTAACCACTCTCAGTGACTCTCTCTCAAGCCCCTCATCCCAATATTGTCTGTTACTATAAACCACAGGTGGTTCTAAATTGCTCAGACTAGTTATATCCTACAACCCCAAACTAATTTCAGCAGCATAAAAGAATGAGTTGTTACAAGCCCCCTGTGAGTAATCTCAGCAGACTAAGTTTATACTTGGTGCAAATGAATACTAAGTTCTTAACTCTCCATATTATAGGAAAGGGCAATCTTCAGTAGGGGCAACTACAATTCAGGAATCAGTGCTGTCTGGCAGTCTCTCAATTATGCTTCCAAAACCTCTTCCTGCCTTTCACAACCTTTTCCTTTCCTCCATTTCATAACTAATAGCTTCTATATTATCAACCCAGGGCTGAGGAATTTGAGGGCTGCCAATTCTCTTTCCAGCCTAGACAGCAATCCAAGCTCCAAACTGGCATAAATTCTTTCCTGTGACCTTTTGGCCATTCCATGAATACTGGGAACTGAATTCACTTCTCCCAACCCCCTTGCTTCCTCTACTATTTGCTGTTTATCCATGTCCTCATTGCTAAATCATAAAGTTACATTATCACATTCTTACCTACTCCTTCAACTCTAGTCTTAGTTTCCTACTTAGATAGCCCTACTCTTGAATTCCCAGTGTTTCTGTTTTTAGATCAGGCAAGTCTGAATGACTGGAATATTCTCTTAAAGGATCGCTCAGGTTCCCTTTCTCTATTTTCCATTAAGCTATCAAATTGTCTTTCTACAATGTAAATTTGATTACTCTTCCTTCCAAATCTTTTTACAAGTCGGGTCCTATTTGCAGTAACCTCAAATGCATACCCAGACATAGCCATACTGGCAAATAACTAAAGTGGATCAAATCCATCAGGGAGTGGGCAAGAGATAGAAGGGACTGTAGATTTTAAAATGGCAGCCACCAAATAAATAGTTGGTCTGTAGGCTAGAACCTGAAGGATATCAGATCCCTAATTAGCCTCTGATTTTCCTTCGGATTCACTTTCAGATCTACCCTTACCTTGAACCAAATTACATTTTGGAGGCAAAACCAGCTTGGGTCTAATTCTAGATCTGCCCCCTGCTATATTAACAGAAGTGTGTTAGTAGCATCTACTGACCTCAGTTTTTCCTTTGACAAAATGGGAATACCTAATCATTATAAATGATTATAAATCATTACAAATTTAATCATTATAAATGATTAAAGGAATGTCACTGATTAAGATGCACTTTATTCATAAACTGCTTTGTTGAATGGAAACTCCTTAAACAACTACTTAAAGATAAAATAAATAGATAAAAGTTTAACATCCATCTCCAGATGGGCACTGGTGGTGGTGGCTCACACCTGTAATCCTAGCTACTCCACAGGCTGAGACCTGAGGACCACGATTTGAAATTAGCCAGTGGAGAAAAGTGTGTGAGAGTCTTATCTCCAACAAACTACTCAGAAAAAAGCCAAAAGTGGCACTGTGGCTCAAGTGGTAGAGCACTAGCCTTGGGCAAAAGAAGCTCAGGGACAGTGCCCAGGCCCAGTTCAAGTCCCAAGACTGGGGGAAAAAAAATCCAAGTGGAAAAAAAAAAAAGTTGCAGCATTTACATGGTACCCTTTAGCCAGAAGGCTCACTCTCAACACTCTGGTTGGTTCTTCCTAAAGAACATATCCAATATCTTGGAACATTTAATGTCATGTTTTCAAATCCTGGACTGTTCCTTCAGCTATTTATAACTTCTCTACTGTATGTCCTATTAGTGTGTGACCTGTAATAATGACTTTGTTGTTCATTTAAGGCACAGGTCAATCTAAATGACTGCTGAAAGAAATGAATGAATGGACTGGCTAAAACAAAACAAAGACAAAAAACAGATTGGTACTTTTTTCATTATATGTAAAAGGTATTTATAAAGAATCTTACAAATTCAAGTTCTGACTTAATACTAAACAGTTTATATCAAGACTAATTTCTAACTACAATATGCAAGAAAATTTTTGTTCTTGTTTTCTATGCAGTCTTTAAAATTTTTCCAATTTGAGGGATAACAATTTGCATCATATTTATAGATTGGCATGTTGAACTGAAAACCCTTTATATAATTACTTTAAGATAATAATTGTTTTAAAACTAGTCCAATTTGGTTGAGTTTCAAATATAACCAATATCTTGAGAATTCCTATTCCATTGTTTTTTTAACATTGACTATAACATTTAGTAAAAATATGTACTAAGGCCTCTTTTCAAGGATTAAAGACTGGTTTTTAAGAAAAAACTGCAAAATTGAATTCAAAGAAAACAAATGTTTATTATACACAATAATATATTCCAAAGGACTATAAATTGCCTTGTATAAACAATATGTAGCATAAATATAAAGCAGGAAATATATACTCACATAGAAGGCCTCCGCCAACCGCCTGTAACACAGTTAAAATTGGGAAGAAATAGAGGGCAGCATAAATACTTTTAAATCTATCGGACTTCCCTAAGCCACATGCAATCTTCTTTACCAGGAGAGGCCGGAGCAGCATCATTAATACCAAGCAGAATGCATAATAAATAAACACAATGGTGTACCTGTGGAATAAAATAAAGCACTTGTAACATCAAAATGTATTTATGAACTTTTAGATCCCTTATATTTTAAAATCAGAGATCCTATATGAAGTCTGATCAATGAACACTCTGATTGGAGAAGGGCTGGCCAGATTCTGTTACATTGCTGGCAAGTTGCAATGGTTCCTGTCCTGAGAGACTGGAAACACATTTACCAAGAAAACATATAAAAATGAATTTGTAGAATTTTATAGAAATTTTATCTTGAAGAATTTCTATGTGGTTTTATTGTTTGTTTGTTTTGTCAGTCGTGGGGCTTAACTCTGAGCCTGGGCGCTGTCCCTCAGCTCTTCAGTTCAAGGCTAGTGCTCTACCACTTGAGCCACAGCCCCACTTCGGTTTTTTGAGTGGTTTATTGTTGATAAGAGTCTCAGGGACTTTCCTGCCCGGGCTGACTTTGAACCGCTATCCTCAGATCTCAGCCTCCCGAGTAGCTGGGATTACAGGTGTGAGCCACCAGCGCCCAGCTAGAACACAATGTTTTAAACAGAGTATTATACAGAATCTTATAACTTTTCTTTTTTTTAACTAAAATATTCTAATGAAAATTGTATTTGGAAAAACAGGAGAGAAATAAAGTATTAACCCAAGTACTCTAGCAATAATCCTGCTACTACTAAGTGCCTTCTATATGTATGATCTCCCTCCGATGTGTGGACTCAATCTGCCCAGCTTTTTTCGGTATTCCCATTTTGCCAAAAGGAAAACTGAGATCACTAGACCTACTAACACACTTCTGTTAATATAGCAGGGGGCAGATCCAGAATTAGACCCAAGCTGGTTTTGCCTCCAAAGCTCATACTCTTTCTTACATGCCAGATACTCGGTTTCTGTTGCACAAGGGGTTCCTTCTTACTTTCTCTTTAAAGGTCTATGAAACAAGACAAAGTTTATTTCATTTTTATATTTACTCCATACCAACAAAAATATTTTCCCTTTTGTTATACTAAGATATATTTCCATTTTCTCTTATTAGAATATAAGTCTTGAGAGAAGAAAATCATTTCTATGTATCTCCCTCACTGCCTAAAAGATATCTGACAATGTTCAATCTGTTTAAATGGGGGGGGGGGTCCAGTCATGGGGCCTGAACTTGGGCCTGGGCACTGTCCTTGGGCCTGGGCACTGTCCCTCAGCTCTTCAGCTCAAGGCTAGCGCTCTACCACTTGAGCCACAGCACCACTTCCGGCTTTTTTCTTTTTGCTTATGTGGTGCTGAGGAATCGAACCCAGGGCCTTGAGCATGCAAGGCAAGCGCTCTACCACTGAGCCACCTTCCCATCCCCCAGAGTATAGTTTTTAAATGAGCTTAAGTCTGAATACTTACAGTGGGTAGACAGCCTCATGAGTACAGTGCACTGTGGTAATATAGTCAGGACTTGGGTTGTAGAGCATCGTATACCAATCAGAAAGCATCAATACTCGACACGAACGGATATGAAGAACGCCAACTGGATCACTCACAAGTAAGGTGATGATGGCGGCCATGCCACACTCAAATAATGCAGTGATGTGCTGGAGAAGCGCACTGGAGCTAGAGAAGCACAGGGAAGGGGCACCACCGCCAGGAAGAAGTCAGTATTCAACTAGCTCTAGTAAAAAAAACATGTATATATTTTTTAAAAAAACCCTAAAACTAAAGTTTTCTAAGTAGATCAGAAAAGCATAATCTTATTCTCTAAAAAGGAATACTCGTTTCAGAAAACCAGTATTATTTTAAAATGAAACAGAAGAGCAGAAATTTTTAACTTCATTGTACTGCCGAAGTCTTATTAAAATGTCTTAAAGTTATCTATCTGTAAATCATATTTATTTATTTATTTATTTATTTTTGGGTCGGGTCGTGGGGCCTGAATTCTTGGCCTGGGCGCTGTCCCTTAGCTCTTCAGCTCAAGGCTAGTGCTCTACCACTTGAGCCACAGCGCCACTTCCAGCTTTTTTTCCCCCTGCTTATGTGGTGCTGAGGAATCAAACCTAGGGCCTCATGCATGCAAGGCAAGTGCTCTACCACCTTCCCAACCCAATCATTTTTAATTATCTTGATAGAAGGAAAAATTCTGAGAAGTGTGAGGAACTAAAAGCAGTATGACAGAAACAAAGTTGGAACTGGACTCTCCATTCCCAGTAGCATCCTTATAACTTTCATATCTAAGAGAGGTACTGGTGGCTCATGCCTATAATCCCACCTATTCAAGAGGCTGAGCTCTGAGAATTGCGGTTCAAAGCCAGCCTAGGCAAAAATGTTTCTGAGACTCTTATCTCCAACTAAGTGTCTGAAAATGAGACCGAGAACTGTGGTTCAAAGTGGCAGAGTACCAACCTTGAGCAGGGAGAGCACTCAAGCCCTAAGGTCACAACGAACCTTTAGATCTAGCCTCAACATGTCTTTCGGACTCTCTTTATATTGTATTCCTTTTATCTGCAGCCTAGACTCTGTCCAATTCAGACCACAGTTGTTACACATACATCTCATTATTTATGCTGTTTTTTCCTGCCTAAAAGTTATTTCATTAAAATTATTTTCAGATCTCCCCAGGCACAATGTGTCTACATTCTTCATGACCTAAAAGCATTCTATCTATAAAGCCCTGGGTTCTACTCCCAGCATGAAAATGGATAATAAATGGTAATTAGTCCAACACCACTCCATGTAGACACGTTCATAAATGTCCATGCTCACCTCTTTTTCCCTGAGTACCATTCAATGAAGAACCAATGTAAAATAAGAGGCAGCATAGCCATAAATCCAAGATAGAGCCAATCATAGAGCTCTGGAGACCCTGTACAAGGCTGACAGTACTTCTGTGCATTTGTCCTCTGTCCTCTGGGGCACACCTACAAGATACAAAAAATATTTTATAGAGAGAGAGATTATAGTATTAACTCTCCTCCAATGTGATTCTGTAAGACATACTATTTTAAACATTTAAATTTGTATATATAGCTTTTAGAATAAAAAAAAGGGGGGACCTGGTATGGGAGTCCACGTTAGTAATCCCAGCTAGTGGGTGAGGGGAGGGATCAGGATCTTGGCTCAAAGTATTGGTAGGGGTGAGGTAAGGGGATGTTATTAGTGAGACAACTAGCTCAACAAACAAGCTAGACTATGCAATGGAGCACACTGATAATCCCAGCTCACAGGAGTTGCAGATAAGGGGATCACAGTTTGTGACTAGGTCTGGGCAAAAATTACAAGATCCTATTCAGAAAATATGTGAATAAGAACCTGGAGCCTGGTGAAGTAGCAGAGTGCCTGCTAGAAAGCACATGGCCTGAGTTCAAACTCTCGTACTCCAAAAGAAGAAAAATCTACTTTGTTTATAAAATGATCATAAAATATTCTTAGAAGGAACATTTTTAAAGTATTATATTTATTTAGTTAAAAGGGTTAAGGAACATCTAATAAAAAAATTACTTGGTAACATTACATAAAAAAATTATACAGCCAGGCTCATGTCTGTAAGCCTACCTAAGGATTGAAGCTAGCCTGGAGATTCTTATCTCCAATTAACCAGCAAAAAGAAGGATGTGTGGGTATGGTTCAAGGGGGAAAACATCAACCTTGAGCAAAAAAGCCAAGTGAGAGCCCAGAGTTCAAATCCCAATACTGATACAAAAAAATAAATAAAATGAATAAAGACATAAATATGAATAGCGCATTAATGAATGAATGAGTTCTAGAGTATTAATATTAACTTCTATACAAGGCACTATGCTAAATAATTTGAAAAATTACTACAAAATTATAAAATACTTTAAAATATTCAGCTGTGAAATCAAGAGGTAACATTTATCAATATAACAATACAAAGATTCTATTAATGTCTCCATACTGTTTTATAAATTGCGTATATTTAAAAAGAATTCTATATGTGAAAATATTTCAAAAGCAAATAAATACAAGAAATGAAATAACATACAAACAAGAAACTTACCCCACATTCACCATAGATTTCAGTTGAGCCATTTTTAAATAATAGGGTCTTCCCACAATAAAGTCCAAGGCATGCTGGTTGGATATCGACAGCTTTTTAAAAACAAATGCCAGTAAAGTAACATCTTTTGATTATTAAAAAAAATATGATAATAGCTGAAGCACTTTGCAGAAGTATCTCGACAATTTCAGTTTTTAAATGATCTATGTATTATTCAAAAACTTTGATGCATTAGTTTTAAATTTCTTCTTTCACGCTGTGACACTAATAAGCACTGTTACACTCGAAACTTGCTGATAATTTAGTGTGCCTTACCATGAACTTCCTCAACCAGCAGAGCAGGTTAAATCCCCAAAACTAATAGTCCAACCCAGTGTGTCTTCAATAGACCACCAATAAAGGTGTATTGTGCCCAGAGAGAACATTAAGCACACAAACAACCTATTGCCACTTTTGTTCTTAACAGAACTCAGTCATAACAGAGAAACTGAAATGTTGTAGTTTCAGAAGAGGTCAGGCCTTTAACCAATTCATCTTTATAAAAGCACTGTCCTAGCATTTGGTCACTTCTGTTGAGGGCAGGTGGAAGTTAAATCAGGGCTGTCACTGATCATATTTGGGAACCACTATTTTAGAATCAATTCCTTAACCTTAAGGGTTACAACAGTTCTTTTTTTATACAAAGGAGGGATTTGGGAAGCGCCTCAAGACCCTAAAGATCATCCTGGACTTCATCCATAGGAGAAATTACTGGGAATGATTTTCAGCAGTGATACTTGATTCCTGTCCTTCACTGATTCACTGGTTCTTAACATGCACTGATGGAGGACAGTCTCTGCCCTCTAAGACCCTACCGACTAAAGTAGAACAGACCTAAAACCACTGGGGTCTAAATGTGAATTTAGAAGAGGTATGCATTTTATGACTATGAATAATGAACGATCTCTCAACTGTTTCACAAATCTGCAGCCTGTCTGGTCCCCAGGGCCCTTTCTCCTTTCAACTCCCAAGAGTTGATCTCTTTTTCCCTGTGTATGCTGCTGAGAGGAAAACAGAAAATCTAAAATGCCTCAGGCTTAGTATTTTCATTGACTATGTTGGGGTGGTTTCTTTTCTGTTAATGGCACAGGCTTCTTGATGTCGGAACTTATCTTTGAAACCAATTTTATCTCAGTGTGCTAAACATATGAAAGCAAGCAGCCTTTCAGATTTTTTTTGGCAGAAATTAAGGCGCTAGAAACTTCTGCAAGGGCTTTCTACCTAATAGATGCTTAATTCATCTGAATGTAAATTTGAGTTGTTGTTTTTCAAAAACCCAAGGCCTGTGACTTGGTCACAGTAACTGCAGCTATCCAATCTACCCAAGAAAACCCTGGCTCCAAAGGCCCATCTGCTTTCATTTCCTTCAGTGAGGCACGGCTTTCCTTGCTCTTGCGTTCCCTCCTCTTTTCTGCAATGGTCTCGTCCCATCGTGAAGGCCCCGCGGAAGCTGGACCGCAAGCCGCACCATCAGCCTGTTTCCTTCTCCGTCCGCACTAACGCGGCTCCGCGCAGGCGCCCTCCGCGCGAACCTCCAGACCCAGGTGACACTGGCACACCACACTGGCTCGGCCTCCCCTGCGCCCGGCTGCAGTCCACGGCCCGCCCCGGGACGGCCGGAGCCCCAGAGCGCCGCACCCACGGCCGGATCAACCTTGACGCTTCCGGCAACCTCGACGACCACTCACCCATTGGGCGCTCCTAGGCTTCACTCCAGAAGCTCAGGAACCAACGGACCCGACGGTCCTGCCCGGACATCCGGGCCACAGCGGCCTTCGCGGCTCCGCCTCCCAGTAACCAGGACGACTGCTCTGAAGCCCCGCCCCTGCCTCTCGGTCTTGGTTCTGAAGCTCCGCCTCCACTTCCTGGTTTAGGCTCTGAAGCTCCGCCTTGCTCCCTAAACTGGGCATCATAGCCCCGCCCCCGCCGCTCGGTCTAGACTCTGAAGCTCCGCCCCACTGCCTGGTCTCGGCCTGGAGACCCCGCTCAGAGGCCCCGCCCCCGCTCGTTGTCTCAGCTTGGAGGCCACACCCCCGCTCGTCGTCACGGATTGGAGGCCCGGCCCCCGCTAGTTGTCTAGGCTTGGAGGTCCCGCCCCCTCCGTCGTTGCGGCTTGGAAGCCCCGCCCCCCTCGTCATCACGGCTTGGAGGCCCCGCCCCCGCTCATCACGGCTTGGAGGTCCCGCCTCCGAGCTGCCACGCTCTCACCCGCCTCCAGTGGGTTTCGGCGCTGATCCGGGTCTTGGAGCGAGCACCATCACAGAGTCACTGTCCGCCGAGAATGGAGAGCGTGCTGGCAGTGCCCCGGCTGCCCCCACACGACCCGGGGACGCCCGCGCTGTCCGTGGTGGACATGCACACGGGCGGCGAGCCCCTGCGCGTGGTGCTGGCCGGGTGTCCGGAGCTGGTCGGGCCCACGCTGCTGGCCAAGCGGCGCTACATGCGGCAGCACCTCGACTTCGTGAGGCGCAGGCTTATGTTGGAGCCCCGGGGCCACCGGGACATGTACGGGGCGGTCCTGGTGCGCAGCGAGCTGCCCGACGCGCACCTGGGCGTCTTATTCCTGCACAACGAGGGCTACAGCTCCATGTGCGGCCACGCGGTGCTGGCTCTGGGCCGCCTGGCTCTGGACTTCGGGCTGCTGCCCGCGCCCCCCGCCGGAGCGCGCGAGGCCCGCGTCAACATCCACTGTCCCTGCGGGCTGGTGACCGCCTTCGTGGCCTGCGAGGATGGCCGCAGCTGCGGCCCAGTGCGCTTCCACAGCGTCCCGGCCTTCGTGCTGGCCTCAGGTAACCCGAGGACCCTACAAGACCCCAGGGCAGGGGGGCGCCACCCGGGACTCGGCAAGCCTAGCTAACCTCGGTGCTGGTGCCAATTCCACCCTTCCAACCCATCTCGCATGCGCTTACTAACGATTGACAGGGTAATTTCGAATCACTGCAAGCTTGTGTGAGCCGCTTACCTCTGCAGATTGGGTGCCTGCAATTCGATGATCTTCCACTTCTATCCAACCGCTTGAGGAAAGCCTTGGACGATTAAGAATTGCGCGTGCCCCTTACTCAGCGCCTCATGCTGCCCTGTCAGGCATTCCTGGAGATGACACAGTGACATAAAGCAAGGTACACTACTAAGGTAAAGTTAAGCACCAAGGACAGCCAGCGTACCAAATTTCCAAGCAGACTCAGAATATGCTTGGTAAACTCCTAACAAGTTTCTAAACATGCCTTTTCCTTTTCCTTTCCACTGGATGTGGTGACTTCAGATTCGTCTGGCTTGGATTCCAGATGGCATTTGTCAGACTTAGATTAACCAACCCAGGCAGCTTAAACACACATTGATGAAGAATACTGGTGAGGGAGTTAATGCTTTCTCCTTTAGGAGAGATTGGTGTTACATCCAGATTGGCACTTGAATGAATTTGTGTTGAAGATTGCATCTGGAAATCCTCAATAGTTTGCCTAGCAGGTGGCTTCCCCTGAGGCAGCCCCAGTAGGTGATGGAGGCACTTGATTTTGTTGGAATTGATCATGGGTGGTTTCGTAGCCCTGCGTGGCTAAGGGCAAGGACAGCCAGTACCCTGGAGGAACATAGTTCCTGAGAGCATTTCTGTGTGATAGCACACACAGTATGTGTTGGGCGCGGCCACTCTGAGTATTAAGAAAGTGCACTGTTGTATTCTCTACTTTAAAAAAAATGTTATGCCTAGACAATGCTATTCCGGTTTACTGCTCTGCCCACTCCCATCCTGGTGACCCTGGCAATTAAGTTTCTAGATCAGAGTATGAAAAGTGAGAATGACAGCAGGATCCACCTTGAGAGTGCAGAGTTCTCCACCCAACCTGCTAACGTGCAAACTCCTTTGTTGCATTCATCCAGTCTAAGTGTCTAGAACTGCAGGTAGGCAATGGATATTTGTTGAGGAATGAAATTTGGAAAACATGCTGACTGGCAAATGTAGATATCTGGTCCTCTTGACAACACTATTGCTGTTGAAGATGAAACTAATATTAACTAATATGAAACTAATGTTAACTTTTGTTTATGACAGGCACATCCCACATATCACATGGATTCTCTAAACAACTCTTCTAGGGAAATAGCAGTTCCATTTTACATTGAAGCCACATGTCAGAATCAGGATCTGAACCCAGGCTTATCAGAATGCCTCTCTCTCTCATCCTTCAGATTTTTTTCTTTTAGCTTAAGGAGATATATGTCAATTTTCTGGAAAACAACTAAAGTACTACAACTTATTCATGCATATGGTATATTCAAAAACTAGCATTTTTTTTGGTTGGTTGTGGGACTTGAACTCCGGGCTTGGGCTCTGTCCCTGCACTCTTCAGCTTGAGCCACAGTGCCACTTCTGGTTTTCTAGTGGTTTATTGGAGATAAGAGTCTCACGGACTTTCCTGCCCAGGCTGGCTTTGAACTGTGATCCTCAGATCTCAGCCTTCTGATAGCTAGGATTACAGGTGTGAGCCACTGACACTGGGTTCAACTAGTTATTTCTTGTTCAACTAACTCCAAGAAAATAAAACTTTTATTCACTCTTGTGCTTTTTACATGTTCCAGCATAATCAGCATATAAAAGTTGCTCAATAAATCTCATGTGAAGTAAGTCAAATTAAAATTCCAGCAGTAAGCTTATACTAGAATAAAAGGGAAAGCCTTAGAATTTGGATTGAGTTCTATGGACATACAAGTTTCATACTTCAATGGAAAGAGTTTGGGCTTTGAATTACCTGATCCTGAGTTTGACTCCAAGCTCTGCCACTTGTTTGGTGGATAACTGAAAATAATTAACTACTTCTGAGGGCTGTAGTCATTAATGAGCCTATATATATAATATACCTAAAATATAGGCTGTAGTCACATCTGAAAAAAGTATCTTAATTTTCAATGTAAGTAATTTTGTGTGGGCTGAAATAAGGGGGCATCTGTTCCATTCTAAAGAGAGGGAAACAGAAACTCATGGAGGTACAATATCCAGAATTCAAGCCCACCCCAAGAAAGTGTCCAATATTTTAGAAAGAATGGGTTAGGGAAATGATTGTCAGCTCAGTGATTCCTTCGGTAGAGCCAGCTGCCCTACTCCTCTGGCCAGGATTGGCAGCCAATTCTCTGTTTAAATAGCACTGAGTCAGAGGAGACAAATGGACAGAGCCACAACCAGTCGCCTATTTCCTCTGATGATGCCATTTGGCCTTGGGTTCCCATGTTCCAGCAGTCCTGTGCTTCTGTCATTTCTTCTTTCCCTTCATTCAACCTGCTTTTCATTTTGCGTAGCATCAAAACAGACACTGTTGATTCAGTGTTGTAAGGTCTCATGCATGTGTGACTGCTTTGATTGTAAACCTGGTCTACTTTGACACAAAGTAGAAGAAGCTTCTGTAGACGACTCTGTAACCCATGGCATATTGCTATTGTTTTATGACACAGTGTGAAAACTCATACACCAAAATGACTTTCTCAAATGGAGGCCTCACTCTGCCCTGCTGGGTGACTTAGTTCATTTTTCCATGTCTGTCCCCTTATACGAGCAAATGTTTCTGAAATGTGTCCATGCTTTGGAGAGAAAGGCCCTTTAGCCTCATCTTGTTCTCTGGCTAGGCTACTTCAAGTGGCCCTGCCCTCTCTCCCTTTTTCCCCCCTCCTGGCTGGCTGGCTCTGCACAGCATTTCACCCTCCTGTGGTGCTGTGTGTGCCCCCAGGACCTTTGGCCTCCTCACTTCAAAGTCCAAAGGGAATGTGATGACTGGTAGAAACTGGTAGAACTATTTATTCCTTCAGTATGCTCCTTTACTAACAAAATGTGTTTCCCTTGAGAACTTAGGTTTCCTTATTAACTTAAGAAATTCCTGCCTCTTCTCTTGCCATCTGCTTCACCTCCCCTCCCCCTGAAGTAGTGACCACTTGACCACCTTGAAATGGGAAAGAGGAAGAGAAGAAAACATTAGAAGGGGTAAAACCAGATGTAATGTCCCCAAATATTACCCAACCCTCTTGCTTTGGAAACATGGATAAAGGATTTCAAACAACCCACCTTTGGGTGAAACTTCAGGTATGTTGACAACTTAAGAGTGCTTAAAACTCTGAACAAAATGATATACTGTGCAGATCAGCTATTCCACAATGGCTCCATTTGCCTGGAGGAAAGTTTAAGATGAAAACATGTAAACTAAATGTTTGCACATAATTTATATAGAAAAATCTTTTCTTAAAGTTTGACACGATAGCTGAAGATAACCGATTTGTGAAAAGGATTAACATCCTCAGTGTTTAAAACCAACTTTAGTATATTTTCCTCCATGTGCTCACAGATGTCCAATGTTTTCCCTCTCTTAGCCTCTATGATGTTTCCTACAAAATTAACACATGGTAGAGGAATATACGGCATTCAGATGTCTTATACTTTATGCAAATACTATCCAGTTAAAATAGAAAGAGGCCTCTAGCTATCATTTGCCTGTTTACTCAATTTGAAAATAGACATCTGCCTATGTCTTTTTTATGATAAGAAAGGTTCAATGACTCCTTTTGTTTCTAGAAACAGACCTATTAAAATGCTGTGGTTTTTTTTTTTTTTGCTCAAATACTAAAACCCAAATTTGTTTTCAAACACCTTTTTCAGATCTCACGGTGGATGTTCCTGGACATGGAAAGTTGGTAGTAGACATTGCATATGGTGGAGCGTTTTATGCATTTGTCAGCGCAGAAAAGTTAGGACTTGATGTGTGTTCTGCAAAGACAAGGGACCTTGTGGATGCAGCTAGCGCGGTGACAGGTGCAGTGAAATCTCAGGTCAGTCCCACCTCTGTTCACATGACAAGTACCTTATTATGTGCTGTGGAGAAAGAGAAAGGATCATATCTAGGAAGCCAACTAAATACCTCCACATTTAGGTTTCCAGTAATAGGAATGGGATACTGGTTAAAGTCAGGCTCTAGAGGAAGTGGGAATGTCCAGCCTGCAAAATTGTTTGGCATATACATATATCCGCAGTTCCTGACTATCTGTATATATTGATAAATGTCTGGCCTCATATGATGTTATAAATACCCAATGTTCTTTGGAAGAAAAAAATTGATGTTCCTAGACTATTATCTTTGTCTTAAATGTTTTAAATGCCAGGTAAGTGAAAGTGGAAGGTGCTAAATTTAAGACTATAGGAAAATGAGGGTAATCTTGATTATACTATCGGACATTGCAGAAATCCAGAAAAAGCTAAACAACTGGACCCCCCAAGAAGACCTAGAAGCCTTACATCTTTGGGCCTGAGTGTGCTTTACCATTGAGGGGTATGGCCCCTGTGCCAGAGCCTGCTTCTGTGTGTGTTTGTCTGCTGCTTTTCATGGAACCCAATGACTTCATTCTCTACTATCATCTTTTTTCCATCCTGCTGCTTTTTTTTTTCCTAATAACTTCTAAATCTTGTTAACTTTTGCTTACAGTCCTTGCTTCTATTGCTGGCTTTCACTTCACCTCTATTTGTTACTTTCCTAAGAATTGTAACTTCCAATAAAGCTACTGTCACCTATAGTGACATAATATCTAGTACTCAGTGTCTTATCTCCAAAAGAATTTCAAATACAGTACAGATTGAAAAGCTATGTCTAAGAGTACCTGACTACATGAGTTATAGAGATGCATTTGAATCATACTGATTTTGTGTGTGATGACTTTGTTTGCAGTTTAAAATTAGCCATCCTGAGAGTGAAGACCTGGCTTTTCTGTATGGAACTATATTAACAGATGGGAAAGATGCTTACAGTGAGGACCCCACCACCAACATCTGTGTGTTTGCAGATGAACAGGTATTAACACTGCAGTTGTTAGGGACACACACTAGGTACCATGGAACTCAACCACACTGAACATTCCTATCTTTGCTGGTTCTGAAACAGGTTGACAGAAGCCCTACCGGCTCAGGAGTGACAGCGCGAATTGCTTTACAATACCATAAAGGTCTTCTGGGATTGAACCAGACCAGAGGCTTCAAGAGCAGTGCAACTGGCTCTGTGTTCACAGGAAAGGCTGTTAGGGTGAGTGTTACCTTTGCTTATTTGCAAATGAGACTGAACAGTTAATGTTGGATACATTTCTTCCCTCAATTCTTGGATGAGAGTTTTTTGTTTGTTTTTTTAACAATAGTAGGGTTGGAAGTAAGGGCCTTCCACTTGTGAGGGAAGCACTGTACCACTTGAGCCATCCCTCTAGTCCTTCTTGCTTTTGCTTTTGTCACAGTTACTTGTACTTGTTGCTTGAGCCACTCTGGCTATATCTCTCATATATCTGGGATCACATGCATGTACTACTATGTCCTGTTTTTAGCTGACATGGGATTTTACTTTTTTCTGCTGGGCTGGGTTCAAATCAAAATCCTCCTAATCTTCACCTCCTAGGTAGCTGGAATTATAATCAGAAAAACTCTGTGTGTGTGTGTGTGTGTGTGTGTGTGTGTGTGTTATTGTGGTTTGAACTCTGGTTAATGGCATTTGTCAAAGTCACATACTCTACCACTGGAGCCATACTCTGCACATGTTTGCTTTTCAGAAAAAGTCTTGCATGTTTTGCTGGTGCCAGTCTGGACTGTGATTCTACTTATACCTCCCACATAGCCAGGATTGTTTAGCACACCACCACACCCAGTTTTGTTTTGTTTTTAATGGATAAGATCCTTCTGCCCTTTTTCCTGGGCCTGCCTCAAACCATAGTCCTCCTGATTTCTCTCTCTCTCTGCAGTTGCTGAACAGCTAGCCACCACAGCAACCTTGGAAGAAAAATGTGTGTGTG
Source organism: Dipodomys ordii (assembly GCF_000151885.1). NCBI lineage: Eukaryota > Metazoa > Chordata > Mammalia > Rodentia > Heteromyidae > Dipodomys > Dipodomys ordii. The sequence goes on from NW_012267218.1 coordinate 35,190,057, forward strand.
TGTGTGTGTGTGTGTGTGTGTTGGGGTTTGAACTCAGGGCCTGAGTTTTTTTGCTCAAGGCTAGTGCTCTACCACTTGAACCACAGCTCCACTTTCAGCTTTTTGGCGGTTCACTGGAGATAAGTCTCATATATACCACTGGGCGCCAGTGGCTCATGTCTGTAAATCCTAGCTACTTATGAGGCTGAGATCTGAGGATCACAGTTCAAAGCCAGCCTGGGCAGGGAAGTCTGTGAGACTCTCTATCTCCAATAAACAACTAGAAAACTGGACGTGGTGCTGTGGCTCAAGCCATAAAGCGCTCGCCTTGAGCTGAAGAGTGCAGTGACAGCACCCAAGCCCAGAGTTCAAGCCCACGACGACCAAAAAAAAAGAGTCTCATATACTTTGCTGCCCAGGCTGGCTTTGAACCATGATCCTCAGATCTCGGCCCCTTGAGTAACTAGGATTACAAGTGTGATCTACTAATCACCAGGCTAGGTAGAAAAAAAAATTAGAGCAGACCTGTAAAAACTATTCGAATTTGATAATATTTCTTGGGATCCCTGGGGATCCCAAGTCAAAACTATGTTCATAATAATATTACGAGGTGTTTGCTCTTCACTCTCATTCTCTCAAGAGTGTTCAATGGAGTTCTCCAGAGGCTACATGCTGGCAACATCCCAGCCAATTGAAGGCAGAAGTAGCTTGGAAAACCTAGCTATCTTCTGTTAGGAAAGAGATTTGCATATGTGTAAAACAATGCCACTTTTGTTATTACTTTTTTGGAAATACTTATTTTCACAAAAATTTAGTTTTTATATATTAACATGTAGAGGCTTTTCAGATGAAGCAATGAATAAACATCTTTATTCCTAGTACAGTAAATATTGATAGATACAACTATATACATAAAAACCCTTTGGAGGTCCCCAAATCCAAAGGTAGAGAGTGGACCTGAGACCAGAAGATTTAAGAACCACATAAACAAGAATATGGTTACTTTTTGTCTTATGTTTTATTCTGTAGTAATATTTCATTTTATAGAATAAGAAGTAAAGGTGCCAGGCGCTGGTGGCTCAAGCCTGTAATCCTAGCTACTCAGGTTGCTGAGACATGAGGATCATGGTTCAAAGCCAGCCTGGGCAGGAAATTCTGTGAGACTCTTATCTCCAATAAACCACTTGAAAACCGGAAGGTGGTTCTGTGGCTCAAACGGCAGAGTGCTCACCTTGAGCTGCGCCCAAGTCCAGAGTTCAAGCCCCATGACCGACAAAAAAAAAAAAAAAAAAGATATAAAGGTGTAAAAAGTTGAAGAAAATTATAACTTTTGTAATGAAATAAAAATTTATATATATCAACAGAGCTAATTATTGTATCTGTTTATAGTAGATAAATGAAATCTACAGAATGAATCTACATTGAACAAATAAATCGCACTAAGAACCCTTTAACATAGCAGTCTATCCAAATGTAGCTTTTTAAAAGTTTTTTAAGAAAATATATTGGATTTCCTTTTCTTTCTTTTCACTTTCTTTTCCTTTCCTTTTCTGTTTTTAATGCCTATCCCAAGGCTAGAACTCCCCTCATACTCTCGCTTAGCTTTTTGTTATGGCTGGTGCTTTACCACTTGAGCCATGCCCCTATGTAGCATTTTGCTGGTTAGTTTAAGATTGAGTCTCATGGACTTTTCTGCTCTGGACAGCTTACAACCACAATCCTCTAAAATAGCTAAGATTACAGGAGTGTGTCACTAGCACTCAGCTTGAATTTTCTTTACATTAGATCTTTCTGTATCACAAAGCAATCATGCAATTTTCTAAACCATTTATGTTGTAAACAGGAATTTAGAACACTATGTCCTCAGAATCTGACATTTAAGATAAAGATAAGCCAGGTATTGATGGTACTTGTCTAGGAGGTACTTGCACTCAAGAGGCTGAGGTAGAAACATCACAAGTTTGACTGCAGTCTGAGCTACATAGTTTCAGGTCAGCCTGAGTACATAGTGAGACTCTGTCTCAAACCAACCAACAAAATAGTAATAATGTATGTATTTGTTAGGTAATTTACTGTGTCAATTTCTAAACCAAGAACTTCATACAAACATCTCATTTAAACATTACTAGAATACCAAATCAGTACTGTTCTCATCCTCTTTCAGAGATGATAAATGAAGAACGTTAGAAAGGTTGGGTAATTTACCAGAATCTACTCAGTGAGCAGCAAAGCAAGACTATGCATGTGGTTCCCTCACCAGACCTTTTCCTTTTAAGAACTGCTTTTATATTGTCACCAGACAAAACAAAAGCTCCTGAGGCTTGATATTATAACAGTTTTATAAAAAGTAAAATTACTCTACCCTAATTTAATATTTGACATTTTATCCTTATATGCAGTCATTCTTAAAAATTACAAAATAAAACATCCTGCAGGTAAAATGTCCAAGCATGGTATTAATCATGCTTACCAACATCTTCACTTGCACACACACCTGCTGTCTGTATGGCCTTTTCTGGGCTCTCTGACCATGTCTTTTCAGTCTCTTTCCCTGTCCTAGTTTTTGTTTCTGGCCTTCCAACTACATGTCTCCAGCCTTTCATCTTCAGCTTCCTTCTCATCTCATCTACAGTTGGATGTCACTGGGCATTTTCATCATTTTCTAGGCTTATTCTTATCTACTGCCTACTCACATACCTTCATCATTACAGTGCCTATCCTGTACCAATTGCTGAATCTACATGTTTTCTATAGTCATCTCTAAATTCTGTCCACAAAGCATCACAAACTCTAACCCATGAAAAAATCCTCCCTTCTTCTCTCCCAATCTCCCTTCTTCTTTCCCTTCCTCCTTCATCTTGATTAATGCCATCGCTAGTATCACGGCCAAGCTAGAAACTATGGTCATGTTTAACTGATTCCTAATTCCTTACTTTCCACACTGTCCTGGGTCAACAGGCCAGTTAGTTACACCTCCTAATTCTTTATATTAGTTCTCCTCCATCATTACCAAAAACTACCTAGTGACTCTGGATTCAATCAGTGAGTCAAGGCTACCTCTTAAGTTTCTAGGCTTCTAGTCTCTTTCTTCTCTAATTTGTCCCCCCATTTTCCAACCTAATTTAGCTTAAACTCACTTGACCATGTCACTGTCCTTTAAAATCTCTCATTGCCCATGGGACTAATGCTTGGGCTTTTCTTAGCATGATAAGAATCAAGAGTACAACTTTAGACCAGGTAAAATGTGGACGCAACATTTTGAGAGTGTGCTCATTCCATGTTGCTTTCTCAGGAAGCAAAGTGTGGTGACTTTAAAGCTGTGGTAGTGGAAGTGTCGGGACGAGCCCATTACACGGGGGCTGCGAGCATGACGGTGGAGGAGGATGATCCACTGAAGGACGGCTTTCTTCTCAAGTGACCTCTTCCATGATTGTGTGGGCTTTCCTTCTAAAGGTCCTTATCTATAAGTAACATTGTCTCTTAATGGTGTAAAAACCAATGTCTGATATGCATGTAAGCTAATTTCCATTCTGTCTAAATTCCACACTGTGGCTAAATAAAAAGTCATTATAACTCCAATTTTCCAATTTATTTGGTATGTTTAGTATACAAACTGCTAAAAATTCAGGAACTTTTCCTAGTTATTAACCTATCAGATAAAATGAAAACCTATATTACTTTAAAAACATGACTCTATGGTAATGACTACAGTATGTTATCTTAAAGGCGCTTTGAATAATACCTGTAATTATAGGACTTACAACGATGAAATCCACAAGCTTATCATTCTGCTGTCTAACTTGGAGCAAAAATGTTCTCAGTAAGCTGCATGGTAGTCAGATGGAGTACTGGAAGGTTCTCAATACTTGGCATACCTAGGCTTGGAAGGATGAGCCGGGGTGTTGACATCTTTGAACAGGCACACTGTATTTTAGCGGTTTGTAGGATGGCCTCTGAGTTACAAAGCCCAGCTTCTATATTCATTGGAACCTATGTGCTATAAATAGATACAAAGACCAAATGCTAATCAAATTTTTGCTATCACTTTAAGGCTTTAAAAAAAATCATGCTGGGAATTGAACCCAGGGCCTCATTCCCATTAAACATACAGTCTCTCATGAATGTGCCTCTAGTTTCTTTAAAGCTTTTATAAAAAGACTTGCATACTATATTATTGAAAAACAATAAGACAGTAGAAATCAATCCATGAGCCCAGTGCTGGTGACTTATTTTGGTATCTCCAAAAATCACCAGCAAAAAGCAAGGAAGGAGGCATGGCTCAAGTAGTAGAGGGCCAGCCTAGCAAGCTTTAAGCCCTAAATTCAAACTACAGTACTTCCAAAAAAAACAAAAACCAAAAGAAACTAATCAGTGAATCATTACCAAGAAGTGAATCTCATACTCTATCACCATAAACTAAGTACATTCAAAACATAAAATGTTCACTAGTGCCTTCTTACTAATTGATACTTCCACATAAACATGTAAAAAATAGTATTTGATCATTGTCAATTATAAGTGAAAACATTAAAATACTCTCTTTTATTATGTGAATTCAGTAGACTCTTTTGTTAGATAAGCTACAGTATACAAAATAACAGTATGCAAAAGAATCCTTAACTGGATATATACACATATATCCATACGTCATATGTGTGTGTGTCATTTTTTTCAAGGGCCTAGACCTCAAGTCCATATTATCTGACAATATATGAAATATATATATATATATATATATATATATATACACATACATAGAGAGAGAGAGAGAGAAAGTGTTTGCTGGTCCTGGGGCTTGAACTCAGGGCCTAGGCACAGTCCCTGCGGGTTTTATTGTCCAAGGCTAGTGCTTTACCACTTGAGCCCTAGCTCCATTTTTTGCTTTTTGGTTGTTACTTGGAGGTAGGAGTCTCTGAGATTTTCCTACCCAGACAGGCTTCAAACTATGATCCTCAGATCTCAGCCTCTTGAGTAGCTAGAATTACAGGCATAAGCCACTGGCACCTGGCTTGGTCATATACATTTTTAACAGCACATATCACCCTGTTACACATTTATGTTCGCCTAATACTGTAAGCCTCTTGGGACCAGGATTCATTATTTCATTTCCTAAAACTAAACATAATATTAGAAGCTTATATTCTATTTTTTTGTCTTGAGTGACTCTTATCTGGGGATTTTTCCCTGAAGGGGAATTTGGCAATTTCTGAGACATTTTTAGTTGCCACAATTGAAAGAGGTGCTCCTGAGTTGGGTAGAAGAGGACAGCTCCCGCACAATTATCTGTTCTCAAAAGTCAACAGTCTTGAGACGGAAAAAGCTTAAAGGTACTTAAAGGTACCTTAAAGGTACTTCCCTTTCACTTCACTGAAGCAAGCATTCAAAGGACTAATCGAAAACAGCAGTGGGCCAGAAGTGTGCTAGTCATTCTTTAAAATGGTGTTTCTCACACTTGTGTGTCAGCATCTCCTGGAGGGCTTCCCACAGCATCCACCAAAAGGCTGGGTACCTCCCCCAGAAGGTCACATTCAGTCAATCAGGGTCGGGCCTGAGAATTTGCATTTGTGGAAATTCCTAGTCATGCTGATGCTGCTGGCCCACTGTCCACTTTCCCTAGGCAGCCACATCTGTCCTGCTCCTGTGTCTCCATGCTGGGTATCTGGTGCTGTGCCTGTGATGGTTTGGCTGGCAGCACCTTAGACAACACATGCCACGATCCTGAGATCAGATGGAAGACTGCAGCAGGATAGGCTAGGAATCAGCGTCCTCAAAACCCCTGTTTCAGAATAGACTTAGAGGCCCACTCCCAGGAACGCCGGGAGTCAGCCAGAGAGGCCATATTTTCACAGGGTCTCTCAAATTGTGGTTCTCGGACCAGCATTTATCATCACCACCTATGCGCATTCTTGGACAGTAACCCTGATCTACATCATCTGAAATGGAGACTGAGGCCCTCTGTGCTTTGCTTTTGCACAAGCTGGACAGAGACTGGTTATAATCAGTCTCCCTCTCAAGTTTAGGATCTCACAGTGTGAATTTTCACTTCGGGGTCTAGATTCCTTTCCTACCAGCATACGCCAAAATCACCCATGGGAAGTAAGCAAAGCCTCCTCTCTGAGGCCATCCTCTAGGCCATGGGTGCCCAACAGGAAAGTAAGACTGCACCATTGTGCCTGCGCATTTGTATGCTGGTGGTGTCATTCTTTCCAGCTGGGCTTAAGAAGGTGGACTTGGCGGCTGGCACTCCGATGCCCAGATCGATCCCTGGCCAAGAAACTTTGGGGCGGGCGGTGGGAGCAGGTGTGTGTGGGGAGGGGTGTCATGGGCTGGCTTTTCTGGGGTACAGGGCTGGCGTCCCGCCCCGCGTTCCCTGCGTAAACACGCGGTTCCCTCGGCAACGCCTGGAACCCACGTCAAAGGATCGGCCGGGTCCCGGGCGACCTCCACCCCTCGGGGGGCCCCGGCGGAGCCTGACTCCCCGCCAGGGGCGCCCCACCCCGAGCCACGTCCCTGGCCCAGCCGCCGCCTCTCCTCCCGAGTGCGGGATGAACAGACCCGCGGCCGCCGCCGCGGGGCCCCATGGAGGAGCAGCCGGCTCG